>NC_056728.1:1578219737-1578234737 GCF_019279795.1 Protopterus annectens | reverse complement strand
TCTACTACTTTATTCATGCTTATCAGCTTCTTCAATCAGCCTTGCTCTTCACTTCTACTGTTGTCTGTTGTATGCAATCTGCCTCTCAGCTGTAAAGAGAAGACATAAGATAACTCATGTTTACCTGTATTTCACCCTTTTCCCCCTATAAAAACATCTAAAAAAGTAATCCTATAAGCTGATTCTACCATAGTGAATTTCAGATAATCTGTGAGGGAATTAACCTCATCAAAGAAAATGTACAATTCACTCTTACTCCCTGTCCATAGGAAGAAAAGATCATCTACAAAGCGTTTATATAAAATCACAAATTTCTGAAACCCAGGTAAAACGAACAGGCTCTGTTTCTCCCAAATGGCCATAACTAAGTTGGCATTTACTTACTTGACTAGTACTCATTTTCAAGGCATTTCATTCACTGTAGTACTTGCTTAGTATGCGTTTGTTGACATATGTATTACTATCTGATTCTTATAGTGACAATCTTCCTTTATCCTGCACATTATAAGCAAACGTTTGGCGGAGTGGTGTTTTAAAATTTTATACTTTGCACATAAGAGCCTATGCATTGTGTTCAGCTGGAGGGTGCACACACACACACACACACACACACACACACACACACACACACGCACACACACACACACACACACACACACACAAATGTAGCAAGTCATAGAAATTTTCATTTCCTTTACTGTACAAAGGTGCGTGCTTTGATAGTTTTCCTCAACAACTCTAAACATGTAAGGGGATGAGTTACATAATGTATACAGAAGTAATACAACTGGTCGTTTCTCACTAAAGTATGTGCTGGACATTCACTTCACACTGCAACCCCCACCCAGTCGCCCAACTTCCACTCTGACTAGGGTGTGGTGCCTAACTCAGTTAAACCATTGTGTAAGTGCAATTAATATTCTGAAACAAATTACTATCTTGTACAATTATTATTATACTAATAAATAATTTTCTGGCCTACACAAACTGTCTACATGTAACCTAACTGCTACCAAAGGTAATGCAGTACTAAATGAAAATTTTTTTCATATTTGTATAAATACATGAACAAGTAGTTACAAGTGTACTCATGCAGATGTATATCTGTGATTTACAGACATATATATATACAGATTATTATTTTACATATACATATCTTTGAGTTGTATTTATGCAGATAATTATATTTATCAAATAAACATTCTATATATTTAAATACAGATGCATTTCTGTACACAGACATGTGTATGCTTTCTTTTGCATTATTAGGATGATGTTATAGATACATATTTGCAGTTACACATATTTCTTCTACAAAATACCTTCAGTTATACAACCTTTTTATAATTGACTTTTTTTTAAACCTAAGTTTAAAATGACCAAAATTAAATTATACTTATTGTAGAACTTTGGCCTTCTCACCACTACTTGGTCAGTCCACTCAGCCAGTTGGTCAGGCCTACACTTCTATAGGGCACTGTATCTGTGATGGCACCATTGGCCATAGCAGATGATCCATGTCAGGGTTGACTGTTTCTCATCCAGCTCCTGTCAGATATCGATTTTGTTTCCACTCTGAATTACGTGAGAATGCCTGGATCTTATCCAGATGAGACTCCTTAAGAAAGTGGGCCATTATCAGGGTCTCTTTGTCTGATCAGCTTGGAGCACAGTCTCATGCCTTTACAGGTGTTACTATCATTTAAAGTGCCAGAACCAGAATAAAGAATGTATAAACAGGGATGTGGTTCATGGGCTTAGAATCACTCCCACTGGTGTGTGACACCACCTTAACCAAACCTAGTTAACCAGCAGGGGCATTAGACCAGCCCCGGGATTCATGAAGCTCGGCGCAAGGCCGGCGTAAGGCCTGCGCCGGCGGTGCATGGAATATCCGGCGCAGTAGCGCCATATACATATTAATGAGAGTGCACCGGAATCACAGACACGTGCGTAGTGTACGTGAGCGAGCCCAGGTAGGATGCGTCTGGAGGCGTGTCTAAGCCGGCATGAGGTGAGCAACCTAATGTGCTGACAGCCACGGTCCGCCCACAATAGTAATGGCAGCAACCAGGTCCCGTGCAGAATGAAACGCACGTACAGTATGCAACCTAGTCCCCGTTCCAAATAAACGGAGAAGCAAATAGAAGCCACGAAGGCATAAGTGTACCCGTCCAAGGAGCAAAGGATACGCATAAGACCGCCTTCGTCCCGCAATGCACTGTCAGTGTTTACACTCAGAGAAGGTGTACAGTCAAGATGTCAGCACGCCGCACCGACATAGGAGCAGCGACTAAGGTCACCACCTGTCCCACTTTGGTTGGGGCAGTCTCTCCATGGACAGTTGTGTCCCGAAAAAACGTATTAGAAATGGCTGATGTGCTACGATTGTAGGACACAATGATATCCCGTATGTAATGTAATGGCAGCATGAATTGGTTATTTCTGTAACAGAAATACCTAAATGACACAATAAACAGAATAAGCAAGGAAATTGCCACAATAATAAGCAAATTATTTAGGCAAACAAGTGAATTTCTATGCTATATAGTGACCGTCTGTATGTGTCAGCCTGTAAAGGCAGATGTGAGTCCCGGAAATATCCCAGATCGGAAAATGGAAAAGGTGGAAACCCCAGCAGCGACATGGGCATGGTCACCAGGGTTACCTGCTGTCCCAATGTGCCATGGACAGTCCCTGATTGGACAGTCGTGTCCCTGCAACAATCAATCGTAAAATGGAAAATGACCCCGATCCCCCACGCAAATTGCCGCAATATATATGTAAATAGTAGCATAAAACATATACATTACGATATGGAACACAGACATGGCATAAGAAAAGAAATAAGGAACCCAAACGCTTACAGAATAAGCTCATAGTATGGCAAACAAGTGAAGTTCTGTCAACTGCACTAGCCCTGGGTATGTGTAGTCCTGCAAATTCCGAAGTGTCCACATAACATGCCCCACTATGGGCATTGGAAAAGGTGCCAACCATAATGGTCACAAGCAGTAGTGACAGTACATAGCCGGGTAGCTGTGCTGACATAACAACAGTAAGGAAGCAAGATACCTCAAACACAGGCAAACATGTGCATAGCAACATATCCCAGACCCAGCAACGTCTCTGTTGCATACACTGGATGGTGTATGATGAAGTGTAATATCCAGAAGCAGAACCCATGCATTTGGATGTACTACACAATAGCCTCATTGTACATGTCAGTCACACCCATGTATACCCCTGCACCCAAACCTGCTAGCATCCGTGTGCAGCTATACAACCACACACAATGTGCATACCTGAACTGTGGTAAGAAGTTTGTGTTAGGAAATGCCACGCGGGCAAATACGCATTACCACATGTCACCAACCCACCGCAGGTACAGATATGTAAATGGCTGCATGTGAATGTGTCAGCAGAATGTGTACATCTGGCATGTAGTATGTACCCGTCCAAACCATCTAGGTTTGCATACGACACGGTGCACATAAGTGTACACATGTGGACAAGTCGGGTCGTTGGACTACCGCAGCGATGATTATCTTTGCAGTGAAGTCGATCACATATAGCGGAACAGGTGCCTACCACACAGGACGTCTAACAGGGTGCTACAGGCAAAGAAGGGGAAACTGGGACATCACATGTGGAGATTAGCGTGGCTGGACGGACAAATACACACGGTCAAGGTAAAGGACGGAACAACATGCATATGGCTGGATGGATGTTGTTCAGTAAAATATATAGAAACACATATGAAGTTCCAGTTTACACTCTAAATACTATATAATGTATTGAATTGTACCGTACAATATGGCAGTAGAACTAAGCCTGCATGTAATTGGTGAAGCTAAGCTGTACTGTGATGGAATTCTGAACCTGGCAGTAAGCAGGACAGCAGGCTCATGTCTGTCATCATTAATTATTTGCTGGGTTACAGAACAATAAATGTATGTACATGCATAACAGCACTCCTTCCCCAGAGGAGGATGGCCTTGTGAGCTCAATGGAAGATAGCAGTACAACTCCCTACCAGAGAGACAAAGCAACGTATTAAGAAATTAACTGTCCACTGTATCGTAACAGTCTAGGGTCCTTGAAACAGCTACAATCACAAAAGGATACTGTAATGTACAAGGTGCCTTGCAAGGCTGTGTTATTCCCATGAGAAAACAATTTAAAAGCACGAGCCCAGCACCCACGTATGTATAGACTATTGCGGACCATAGTGATGGAAATGCCCTGTGACCGACCACGTCAGTAAGGTGGGCAAAAGCTGATTGTAAACACTATATAAAGAAACAGCTTACTGTATAGAGTCAGACAAAACTCTCATACTTGGACTGTACATTATTTAGCCTGCCTGTGTACACTACTAAAACTTTCCTAACCCGGGCCTCCTGTGTTATCGGCTGTCACTTAGAAAAGCATACTGATAACTACAGTCTGGTTGTAACAACTTATTTCACATCGTGATCCTTGTAATCCGAATTCCTTGGTAAGCTACAGGTCAGAGTGCATGGCTGGTTAGACATGTACGCTGGAGAATATGCATAAATGGTTCTTCTTGAATGAAAAGACCTCCGACTGAATTGTTGTGTGTAAAGAGGCTGTTTACTGTCTGATCTGTGGCTGAAAAGCGGAAAACTGGATCCCAAGAAGAAAACGTGCAGCCTTAAACAGGAGGCCCAGGTAAGGAGTGTCTGCCTTTTGTGTCTATTGTAGATCAGGGACCAGACTACATTGTGTTTCTGTTAACAGTAGTGATATCGGTCAAGACCTACCCACATACTGTTAAATCTGAACATAGGTCAGGGAACACACAGCAGAGTAAATAGTGATTGTAGAGACTACAGTGGATACAGGGAAGGAGACACACGTGTTATGACAGAAGGGTGCGTAGCAGTCGTGTAGAGGATATGGGAGATTATCGAAGCAACAGATCATGTGATCCGCGTTTGACGGGTGACGTGAAGAATATGCAATCGCAGAGAGCACATAATTGTGAGTTACGCAGCAAAATGGGGTAATAAATATGACATTGATGGTATATTAGGCAACATATCGTTACTGAAACATTGTAATCCCTGAAAATTTGATGCATATGCTCCAAGGTAAACACCTGTTCCACCCTGAGAGGGATATGCCCTCTCTGGCCAGTCGTGTCCTGTAAATAAACCGAACAAATGTCCTGATATCTCAGGACAAACATTTCCCAGATATATATCAAGATGGTAGCGTAAAACAGTAAATTTGTATGTGGAACAGCAAAATATAATAATAAACAGAATAAGCAACTGAAATGCTACAACAATTGGTCGCTCTCCTGGCAAAACGTGAATACCTGTCCTATGTACTGGCCGTGGGTATGCATTTTCCCGGCAAAATACACGTTCCGAACACTAATGTCCCACATTGTGCATGGAAAAGGTGGCAGCCCTAAGATGTGCAGGCGACAAAACAGCGACAATTGGGTATCCGTCATGCACATCGGTGGACTGAGGTAGTGTACCGAAGGGAATAGAACACTACAAATGGCTAAGCATTATACGTACACAGAGAAGATCATAATACAGTAGTACCGACCGCCCCCCCCCCCACAACACCCTACCACCTCAGATACCACATGCAGGATATTAAGCGGGAGGGCAGGCTAGTCCCCACACGTTATCCTGTGGCAACAGAGGTAGCACAACGAACAAATGTAATAGAAGCTATTGAAACCACATCCCGAACACGTAACATACCTAGGGACACCCAAGTAAGAACACAGTACTAAAACAGAGTGAGGATATCTGTCAATTAATTGAAGTACCGAACCATCATGCAGGACAGGAAGGCCAGGACCCAACCCCGTGGCGTATAGACCGTGGACACCAGAAGATATCTGCAAAGTCAGAGGGAATTCCCCATCCACAAAGTAACCGCTATTCACCATGCAATACCCTGTATCTCCTGATCGGAAACCAAAGAGGAATGGCGGATGGTACAGTATGTATAAGCTGTAAATAATGTAAGAATACTTAGGGTAGCGTTGGTGCCAGACCCACACACTATATTCAATGCTATGAACATGCCACAAAGTATCTTACCGTGGTACATATAAGCTATGCTTACTTTGCAATACCTATACATCCACATAGTTCGTATTGCTTTGCTTGTACAGTCAGGGTGACAGATACAGCCATACCCGGCTATCAGCGGGCTACTGTGAAAGTACAACGATATTCTCACAGGGGATGGCTAGCTACATTCGGTGTCAACTCCACCGGGACCAGTCAAGCTCCACTTTAATTGGATGATATTCTGCTTGCGGCCCCTACCCAGCAGCAATGTATGGAAGATACAATATCATTATTGAGATAATCAGCAGAACACGGACATAAAGTAAGCAAGCATAAATTGCAAATACAGAGAATACAGGTCAATTACATGGCATATCTGGTATCCAAGTAGGGTAGAACATCACATGACGATAGGAAGGTAGCAATATAATAAGCACCCAAGCCAACTAACAAGAAGGGAATGATGTCGTGTCTGGGCCGACTAACACATGTTACATCTGGATACCAAACAATGCTGTGGAATCCGCTGTCTTGTTTGCCTTAACCTTTAATACACCCATGGCAGCACAACACATAGTACACCGGATTACAGTAGCAGAAACAGCGTTATGCAGACTAGAACGATTGATAGCCTTAACAGCTGTAGTAGGTCTCGTGAATAATCATAACACATGTTGTCAGACCGTAGATTGTAAGCGGAGATATATGACGTCAGTCTTGATGCAACAGCAGGGAAGTAAGCAACGCCAAATAGATGACTACTCATTGCAGTTGGACACTGTGGCATGGTCACTGCCACATTGTGTACAGGCAGTTGTTGTAGCACCCATGGCAGTACAGGCCCCGGCCGTAATGTTACTAGACCACCCTCTCACTGTGAGAATGTGTCATGCAGTTGCCATCAATCTGCTGCAAGAGAAGATAGAATTCCTGACTCGTGCTACACATGTGTCATGTCTGACCATACCACTGAGTCAACCTCACATGGTGATTGAACGTTGTACAACATGAAACCTATGAACGTCACGTCTGACACCTGTGTATGGTACATCACACAGTAGCCTATACGAAATGGCTTAAATAACTACACACAGACATGATAACACTGATATACCCTTAGATGATGCATAGGTGACAGTTAATGTACGGATCATGTAGACAGAGTCCTACAGGAACGAATGAAGTAGTTTATGCAGTAGTTATTGATAATGACATTGTAGACGGCCAAACCCTGCAGCATAACGTGTCTGCTCAAGCAGCAGAATAGATAGCTTTAACACGTGCTTGTACTGTAGCGGAAAAATGATGTGTGGACATATGTCCTGATAGTCATTCTGTTGTCTGTGCAGTGCATGTTTATGAGCAGCAGTGGAAGAATAGGGAATGATAACATCCACCGGTAAACCGATTAAGCATGCGATACTAACCTGAATGCATTACACTACATGCAGTTACCCACTGAAGTAGGTAATTGTAAATGCAACAGGATAACAGTAGGAAAGTTGAGGCATGAGCTCATGCACCTGCAAAACAAGCAGCGTCACACTTGGAAAGTGTCTGTGTGAATGAGGAATGACAAACCTCAGACTGTTTAGATGTAGAAACTGTACAAACAATGCAAACAGCAACTACGAAAGCAGAAAAGCCGACGTGGTTATGACGAGGAGCAATCCTTGAACACGGACTGCACATATCCACAGTGAGAAAGCCAATATTAACGTCTAATATATTCAGATATGCGGCTTTGTGGAGCCATGGGTACAGACATGTCCCAACAGGGAATGGTACATTTGGTTAACAGAATACCCCTAACATACTGAATTACGAACCACATACAAACCTCATGAGCAGCGTGTCACGTTTGCCGTAGATATCATGCACAGGAAGTATTTAAACCGAAGGGAGTGAGTTGACCTACACCACCCTAACCGTTCCGTGCTATTTGTATGGAATTCATACATCTGCATAAATGTGAAGGGAACAAAGACTGTTTAGCGATTACACATATAGATAATCAAAATGGCTAGAAGCATTCCCAACCAGTAATCCGGATGCAGCAGCAGTGGCAAAGGTGCCAGTAAAATTAACTATCCATAGATCTGGCATGCTGTAAAGAAGCTACAGTGACAATAGAACACATGTAGTTAACCAGACAATCACGCTACCTGGGGGATTACTTCGGATTACCATGAATGTCAATTGCATGTACAACCCACACTCAGCACTGCTGCCGCGAGAATGGGATCCCGAGAAATAAGTAGAGGAGTTGGGTGGGTGACATCCAGACGAGTTACATGAACTGTCTACCTCTAGCATTGCTGAGCATGACAACAGTTCCAAATGTAAAGTGCTGCACCCACTTCAAGTAGTATGTGGAATGGCATATCATGTGCCAGAGTGGAAAGCTGTCATGCCTGCAGAGCCGGAGGTCGATGACTCAGTAGTAGGTGACATGAGAGGATTGTTAACTAGTAACACTGTTCCTCAGTTAAAGTCTGTTACAGATAAGAGCAAACGAAGACGGAAGCATAGCTGACACCAGTATCCTGTGTGTATGTCACTGTTATCCAAAGAACATTATTGCCAAGTGGACAGTGCGAATGTCTGTACCGGTACTGTTGGCAACGCCTACCGCAGTAAAGTTTGCAGAGAGGTTGTCCTGGGTCCACCTCACATTTCTCAAACTGGTAAAGGATATCAAGTCTGATTGACATCTCGTAGCTGATATACCAAAGAGCCCGAATCACCCGGCGAAGACTGTATAACAATACAAAGCAACCCCAAAGACATTTATGTTTGCTGTCCTAATGATTATACACCTATTAACCATGTTTGTGTTTACGTTACAATTTCTGAACCTCACCTGCATATAACTACACGGATACAAATACTGATACGTGATGAACTGGCCACAGAGTGTCTTCCACACCTCAACAGATCCCTAGGCATGATGCGTGTGCAGATAGAGACCAGGAACACTTTAAATTGCTGTGTTTGTACTGCCATACCTACATCATATGGAGGACTTCCGATGCATGTGGTCCCCTTGGGGATAGATCGAGACTTGTGAATATCTACACTTTGATACAGGTTCTGTGACATCACAGGACAACGTGGCAATGTACTTACCTGTTACACAAAAAGGAATTGTATGTTATCATAAATATGGTACAGTTGCAGTTGGTGGGAGTATTTGTAACATAACTGTGTCTTACGAATGTCATATAACAGCCAAAGATCACAGTACTACTTGTAGCACCATTCCTAATTTGTATTGAAACATCATGAGAACAATGTTGAAGGATGTGCAGAAACATCCTGAATTGTATAAACAGTACTCTGTTAGAGACAGGAATTTGTTACATGCAGAGGTAACCCGCATCAGTAATAAAGTAGAATATAGTTATGTTGTTTGTGGGAAATAAGCATAGCAATGGTTACCTGGGAAGTGGTCCGGCAGTTGTTATTTGGGTTGTCTGGCTCCAGTCACATGACATACTGTACAATTGCCTGTGGGTGCGAAACAAACTATAACACATATAGCTCAAAGAACTGGGAACACAGTTGGGAAACCTACTAATCCACTGGGAGAAATGGAAGCTGTTCTGACATGTCAGTCCTCTGCAAGAGATAAAGGAATACCGATTCATATGGACTTCAGTGACAGCGTCACAACCTGGGCTGGAACACCCCCAGCTTCTGGAGTAGTGAAAGCAATCAGGGAA
The DNA here is from genome assembly GCF_019279795.1 of Protopterus annectens. Lineage (NCBI taxonomy): Eukaryota > Metazoa > Chordata > Ceratodontiformes > Protopteridae > Protopterus > Protopterus annectens. Next base: position 1,578,224,944 of record NC_056728.1, on the reverse strand, counting down.
CAGAGGAGGTTATCAAAAACTGTCGGAGGAAGGATGAATGTGACTTCCCGCTCCTGAACATGTGACTGATGAACTGGATGCAATGAGAACTGTTGTGTCACAAAATGTAATAGTGCACGACTGCACCGTGGCGCTGAGAATTGGTACGTGCGAGCTTACTGAAGAAGATCGCTGTGTCCAACTACCACATGAAGAGACCAAAAGCAACGCCCACCTACAGGTAATATAGCAGGTGTCATCCATGGCGAAACAGGCCCAAACCCACTGCCGAACCATTTCCACAAACCATTGGGTGGATGGGGTCAGTCATACTGAATATCATGAATGCCATTTGTGTTGTTCTGCTCATATTGGGAGCATGTGTCTAGTGCGGGATACTGTGCATGTAAGTATTAGGGACTCTGGCAACATACCTGTACCCGAGACTATGGATCAAGACCTGTAGTGGTATTTGTCAATAGAAAATGCAATCCTACTTGCAATGTACATCAAATTACCTGCCTAGTTAAACGTTCCACAGAGGAAGACGCCAGGGAATGAAATAATGTTGTATATGTCTCTGGATAGAGTAGAAGCAATCAAAGGAGGGAGAATGTTAGCAAAATGCATATTTAAACATAATATGACGTGCAACTTTAGAAGCTAATAGTGTATAATGCATATTATTCTACCTGACAATATAGCAGTACAGCTTCTCATGCATGTAATTGCTTGTAGTGTAGCTGCAGTGTGATTGAACCCTAACCCTAGCAGTAACCAGTGCAGCAGGTGTATGTCAGTCAGCATTAGTCATCTGCTCGGTTACAGAATAATACATGTATGTACAGGTATATCTGTCATCCTTCTACTGAGGAGGATAGGCTTGTGAGCTGTAACACAGAGTACAGCTGCTCAGCAGAGAGACACAGGAACCTAGTATGACACGGAGTGAGGACTGAATATGAACAGTGTTGGAACCGTGTCAGAGCAGAACTCACCAAATTACAGTCTAACTGAATATGTGTCTCGCAAGGTTGGGCTATCCTCATGGGAAAACATGTAATAAGCATTACCTGAGCACTGTTGTAGGAATACAATGTTCTGTACTCTAGCAATGTAAATGCCTCGTGACTGACAACATCATTAATGTGCAAAAGATGATAGTATACAGAATGCTCATACAGATGTAACATGTATAGAGTTGAACAAATGTCTAAACTTTGACTGCATACTCCTTTGCCTCCTGCTGCACAGTAATAAAATGTTATTAATCCCAGCTTCCTGTGTTAATGAGTGTCATGTTGAAAATACGAATGAGTGTTACAGTTTGATTTAAAAGACTTAATTGACAGATGTTTACGTTCTAGCATTGGAATAGGTCAAGACAAACATCACAATGTCCATGTGTACCACATACACACAGCCAGTAACATGCAGTAGTAGTGCATGAAGGCATACACGACTGTGGGAAAAGTACAGGACATATGGCAGGCCAAGTGCAGATGCATGACACAAACACCAGGATGGGTGTCCCTGCAAAGAGGAACATGTGCCAACTACACCTCCCACAGATGTACTGGCAATAAAAACACATGGCAAACACACAGACACACTACTGTCCAACACATGACTGCAACGGAGCCTGGTCAAACACCAACATGAAGCATGCACAAACAGGGACTTGAGTAATGTTTGCCTTAACACCCCATAGGCCAAAGAAGAATAGAATGGACATATGCATGGAATGCTGTGAAGGATGTGTGGTAGTCCTCAGTATCACAGTGTTAGGGACACAGATACACTGTCATCAACTGTGACGTATGTGCAATGTACACAGCATACCTGCATGTAATACAGAGGACAATCATGTGCCACAGAAATACACAGTGGCGAAAGACTATAGTGGATAGACAATTGTACATGTGACAAACTATGAATATAGGTTCACACGTCCATAGGTACAGGGTAGGCCATCGTCCCAGGCCCAGCCATAATACTACACCATAGTTAGGATGACTTTGCCAACCTTCTGTGCTTCAGATGAAATACCCATGATATTGCTGTATCTCCGCCAAGCAGTGATAATGATGTAATCCCTGGCCTATACCTGCAATCCTCCATCCAATGGACAACATAGCTGCGAACAAGGCTAGGAAGGATGTCTGTCTCACATGTACTGTGATGTAGATCCACAGCATAATGATTGTCTGGGTGATATATGTGTCACTCCAAACACATCCCATGAACGACCGTGACAAGGTAAATGTCACCTGCCCTAGTGATTCTGAGGGATGCGGATACAGTAGGTGAAGCATACACATGACATATGGGTTGACATGGCCTTGTATGTCAGGCACAGGCCAACAACAAACAGCAGGTATGTGACGGATGTGGCAGGGGTCCTACATGTGGGGCAGCATTACACAAAATGGTGTCATCCTGCATCTGTACAACGATCAACCTATGTGGGCTTCACAGCTGCTGTAGGTGTATGGTCAGATACAGTCTGAATGGGGCAATGTAGTAGATCATAGGTGTAACACGTAATGGGTACAAGGGAACAATGACCTAGCCTGATGTAGATGTGAATCCCTGCACCAACAGGTGGGCAAAGTAGAAGACCCACACAACCACGATAGCAACGTGTGTGTGGAATGAATGGTGACCATCCAACACTGTCCCCTGATTCCTGGTAATCACCCCTGTGCTGAGTGGACAGCCACCTATATGCTGGACATGGGTGACCTAGTACTTCCACAGGTATGATGTTGCATGACGTTGCATTTAGCTGTGGGACATGTCCCTGACAGCAGATATGCATATCTGGGAGGCGCCTTCGAAGGATATCTGTGTCAGATGTCTGTCCCACTATGGCACCTGTGTTGCAGTCATCTACAAACACTGTTGCCCATAGCACCCCTGTGTGTGCCTGTACCGTGAAGATGTAGGTGTATGACAGGAGTGCACACATGGAAGGGCCCCATGGAACACCACTTCTGACAGGCAGTAGGTCTGATATGCTGCCAGCAACTATGACCGTGTGGGTTGTGTCACATAGACAGTTTACAACACATTCTGTGATGTGCGTGTTCACATCCCAGCCAATGGGTTTATCAACGATACCTGAGGGGGGTAATGTGATGAAGGGCTTTGCCAGGTCGAGGTAGGCTGTATGGACTGCAACACCCCCATCAGTTGCCTCGGCGACTGTCCTGAAAATGTCGACCATGCTTTAAAGGCATGAACCGCCCCTGAACAAGACAAACCGTGTGTGAGGCAAAGTAAGTATGTCCCCTATGCAGTCATGCACGAGCCACAGTATGATCCCTCCCCATGTCTTTGCAGATAGGTCTCCTCAGGGTAATGGGACAGGAATAACCAGCCTCAGTGGAGGTATTGGCCTTCTGACGTGGGACTACAGTTGCCATGTGACACAACCTGGGTACCCTACCTGAGGTGAGGCTACAAAGAAATAGCTGTCCTAACTGTGTGTCCAATTCATAACCGAGATAGTGGAGTACACAGCGGGTCACCAGCTGGTCTCATCGATGCTATGTCCACTACCCTGGAGAGAGCATGTCCCACCTGTGTGTCACAGAACATTTGGTGACCACAAACCTGTGGTACACACATCACCTCATGTGGGGAGGGTGTGGAGATGTCCTCACTGGACTTGTCAGCCTGTATGTTGGCAATGTGTGTATGTTGAGTAAACCCCACCTCTATGTGAACCCAGTCAGAGCATATGTGGGACTGAGCTCCAGGTGTCCAGCATAGCAACTGAAGGTGGTATGATTGTTAGCCAGGTCCATGTAGGTATATCTGTGGAATGTGCCCTGGACTATTTCATGACAGTGTGTAAGTCTACCATATGATGACCAAGGGTCTCACACCTCAGAAGGTGTCTGCTCCACCTTGTAGTAGCCACCTCCTCGTGTTGTACATTTTGTGTATGGCTGGGGTAACCACACTGGATGCTTGGCATTGGTACACTGAACCACAGTTGGGTAAGTGAATGACTGGCTCATGCAGTCCTGTAGGTACTGGTAGATGGCAAATGTGATTGATGCAGTGGCTGCCGCGACTATCGACCACTGGCTCAGGGTCCTTAAAGGAGACCACAGTACTCGCAGTATTGTGTAGTCTGCCTGTGAGCAAGCAATGTGTATGGTAACTGGCAACACTCACAGCAACGGATGCCAAAAGCAGAAGCCAATGTCCAAATAACATAGATCAACTTCTGCATTACAATATGTGTTATCATACATGTATTGACATGTGTCTGCCAATTACAATTGGAAATGGCCGTAAGACTGGCCTAAAGTTCCCATGATGTACACAGTCAGGGGTGTTGTTCCGATAATAAAGTGGCAATACCTCCCAATCGTGACCTCTGGGTATGGTATGAAAGTGGTTGTTAACCTGCAACATTGGATGTATAGCATTGGTTTCTGGTGTCGGAAGACTTGGTTCCTGTAGCACAACACAGTATGGGTAGTCAAGCACACATACACGATTGCTGAACACACAGCATCAGTGAAACCCACTGCTCACAAGGACACAGTCCGACAAGCTCTACACTTTTCATATGCACAGTGGTGTCCATCGTAGGACCCAAAAATTGTCGGAAGAATCGAATAATTTCTTATTTCAATGCCCGAAATCATTGTCGTCACAGGTACACATATGCACCGCAAGCGTGTTTAATGTTGCTGATAGCTGTCCATGTAATGCAGCACAGATGCACAGAAATACCCAGGGTACCGGGTCCATAGAACTGCGTCCACATCACAGTTCTGCACACATGACGGATGTGTAATGGGTACTGCCAATTGTTGCAGTCAAGGGATTCTGGGTATGTAGACGCTTGTGCTCGGTGTTGTTTCAAGCAGGTAATCCTTTCTCCACCCCCGTGGGAGGGATGTGTCTGAAGCACCTGCCTTACTCTCCGCTAATAATGCAAACCACACTCCGGAGAATGCTAAATGTATGTGTGGAATGTGTACAGCCCTATACTAGTGTCCAGTAGGCAATTGTCATGGATGGACACCCGTATGGCCAGGATGGCACCTACAACTGCAAAACCGGGTACATGACATAGCCGCGGTAAGGCATTACACAGGAAATACACATAGGGACTACAGTTGACATTCCACATACAAAGCAGGACCGTCGTGCCAACACCGGCGTACACAGCACTCAATCTGCCAGCAACAGACTGAGGAGCA
>NC_056728.1:1578202507-1578219237 GCF_019279795.1 Protopterus annectens | reverse complement strand
CTCATCACTCATCAGACCAATGATTGAGTACAATGCCCCATTCGGAATGAATGTGACCCGACACCTGCAGCAACTGGAAAGGCCCCAAAAGTTCCTCACCAAAAGGATAAAGGGTCTCAAAAATATGTCTTATGCTGCCCGATCAAGGAACTCCAGCTCTATTCAGTCGCTTCTGCCATCGCCTGCTCAGAGGTGACCTGGCCTCACATACAAGGCCATGTCCAACCCGGAATTGATGAACATGCTTCACCTCACAAAATCTAGATCCTCAGAACTACGGGCGGAGACTTAAACCTTGACACGTTATTAATAGGACGTGCTGGAGGGACAGATTCATCACCCAGAGACTCCTATGCTGTGAACAAAATCCCGGTACATGTGAGGCAGAGCACTACTGGCTTTGTTCAAGAGAAATCTTGACCAATGGATGGGAGATCACAGATATACCCCAGGGATTACCTCAGTGTCACTGCTTGACAGAGGCACAGCAAAATAATGGGCATAGTATCCTTCAAACTAAAGGGGTGGCGAAAGCCACAAAACTCTGGTCTAGGCTTACAAATGCCCTTGGGCAGATAGCCTAGTATGAACCTATGAACCTATGAACCTAAGCTAGATGCATATATGTGGACAGGCGGAAGCTGTGTTGAAGTAGCTTTCTATATACTTACAGCATTATGTCTTCTTGGGTATACACCTGCCATCAATTACAAAGACTCTTGATTAACAGCAAATAATGGTCAGCTGTCCTACCAGCATTATCCTAACATTTACTCATTTGTCTGCTACAGAAATAGCCATGGTTCACATGGTTTAAGAAGCAGCAAAGGGATCTCATTTTTGAAAGATATGAGCCCAGAGAAGGGTACAAAAACATTTCCACAGCATTGCATATCCCATGGAACACAGTGCAGACAGTCATCAAAACGTGGTGAAAATATGGTCCAACAGTGACATTGCAAAGAAGTGGATATCCCCTCAAATTTGATGAGAATACAAGACCAAAACTGGCCAGGGAGGCTGTCAGGAGACCTACAGCAACACTAAAGGAGTTGTAGGAATCTCTGGCAAGTACTGGGTGTGTACTACATGTGACAACAATCTTCTGTTGTCTCCATATGTCTTGCTTATAGGGTAGGGTTGGAAGATGGAAGCAGTTCCTCACACCAAACATCCAGGCCTGGCTAAATTCTGAAAAACAATACATCAGGTCTCCCAAAAGCATGTGGGAAAATGCCCATTCACTCCACAGCAGCTCTTTTGAGTGTGCACCTTTAACCCCTAGTGGGCGTGGCTTAAGCCTTTAAAAACTAAGTTATCACCTTAGAGTTCTAGAAAACTCTCATTGAAAGAGGTCAAATATCAATAGAGTTGTGTTTGCCATCACATATGGTTCAAGACAAAATATCCTGGTACCTTGTAAGTAACATGGTTTTGGAATTATTAATGCAAATATGAACAATCCATATTTGACGCCTAGAGGAGCAGTAGGCGTTAACTGCAGAAGACGCCTGGAGGAGCACTCGGCTGTAGGTCTAATGAGATCAAGTTTGAACTCTTTGGCCACATCTCCCACAAGTTTGTTTGGCACAATAACAACACTACGCATCACCAAAGGAACACCACCCCCACGGTGAAGCATGGTGATGGCAGTGTCCTGCTCTGGGGTTGCTGTTCACAAGCTGGAACTGAGGCTGTAGCCAAGTTGGAGGGGATTATAAACAGTTCCAAACACCATTCCCTTTTGGCTCTAATCCTTCTGGTGTCTGCCAGATATCTGTGGATGGAGAGGAATTCCACCTTTCCACACAGCAATGACCCAAACCATACATCCAAAGCAACAAATGTATGGCTTCACCAGAAGACATTTAACATTCTGGACTGGCCCAGCCAGAGCCTACACCTACATCCAATAGAAAAGCTGTGGGGTGACCTGAAGAGGGCTGTGCACAGGAGATGCCCTCGCAATCTGACAGAGTTGGAGGTTTTTGCAAGAGAGAGAGTGTGCAAATATTGCCAAGTCAAGATGTGCCATGCTGATAGACACCTTCCGAAGAGGACTGAATGCTGTAATTAAATCAAAAGGTGCTTTAACAAAGTATTAGTTTAAGGGTGTGCACACTCATGTAAATCTATTTCATTTATCATATGTTACCCCTAATTGATGTGTATGTTCTTCAATCAGATTGCACAGGTTATAGGTCAAATTAAATGAGGGAAATGTTATGACATGATTTCTGAGGTCTTATGTTATATATCACAAAAACCTGGCATGTTAACAGGGGTGTGTACATTTATTACATCCACTGTAAGCTTGGAAAGTGTTAGAGTAACCGGTTTTGTTTTAACATACATTTCCTGCAGGTTGTGAAGTCTGCAACTCAAATTATGTTATTAATTAGTGGCACCAATCCACAGGTCATTCCAGTAATGCATCAGACAAACACAAGATTTATGAGGAACAGACCAAAAATATGAGCAACACATCTAGAGATTCAGCAAAACTCTATACAGTTGAGAGGTATGTTCTGTAGGAGTTGCCACTGTACTATACAGGTGAACAGCAATAAAGTTTACATGGGTGCAGTGTGTGCTAGATGAAGGCCCATCACCAAACAACACTACTCACGTATCCCAGGAGTGTATATTAGTTGTAAAAGTAAGTGGAAAGGGCTGCACTGCATGATGCTGAGGGCCTGTCCAGATTGTGTGTGTGTGTGTGTAGCAGAAAACCTTATAGTGCAGGTATTAACTTACATACAAAGAAACAGGAAAAGCAGCAGCCAAATGGCAAAAGGTGTTATCCAAGGCAAACAAATAAATAAAACACCAACAGAACCAGCAGAAGACCAAGTCTTTTAGTGTAAAACCTCTTTTAATCACTATTCGTCAGAACGACTTCAGCAGAAAAACAAAGAGCGCCTATGAGCTAACTGTTTAAATACTAAAATCATTGTTAAGCTGAAACCAATCAAGCCTGTCTAACAATTTACACAAAGTAAACCACACCACTCATCAAGTAAAAAAGAGCTTGTTAAATACATATAAAAATATATATGTAAAACACAAGTATTATTTAATATTTGTACAGCATAAGAGCAAAACAATGAAGAGGTAGAATGTGCAATAAAACAGTCCCATGCACAAATAATACAATATCCTAGATGTCAAGATATCCAAATCAACGTATTCCAAGTGATATTAAAAACCAGGTTTATTGCAATAGAGGTGAGCGCTTTCGCTGAGTAGCTTCATCAGACCTTAATACATTTAATTAAACATTGAGTGAGGATTTAAATACATAAAAATGCGGGAAACCCAGGCGTAGCTCTTAAAGCTATATCACAATAAATATATAAAAACATTAAAAGTATTCAAGACATTGCCTTTATAACATATTTTACTTAAAAAGTATATTGAACATTTATAGCCTCTAGAGACTATACACTCAAACATAATAAAGTGCATTGATAAAAATACTTTAAAAGCATCATCTATTATGCTTTAGCCTCCTCATTTTCAGGAGAGGTCTCAAAGGAACTTTACCATTCAGTCCTGGAGACCTGTCAGATCTAAACTTAATAATCCAGTATGTCTCCCTCGCTTCAGTATATGTCTCTACGTCTCCCCTTCTATGAGTCCTCAAGATCTGTTCCAAAATCCTAAATTTAAAATAATGACTAATTCCAGCAGCAAGAACATGTTTAGCAAGGGCATTGCATACGTTGCCCTTTCTGATGTGGTATACATGTTCACGAATCCTGTCCCTAAGGCAGCGATTCGTCTTACCAATGTAAAACGCTGAGCATCCCATACAGGATGCCATGTATACCACATCTTTGGACATGCAATCGCCTCGTACACGAATTATATGGCTACCTAGCCCTGATGGATGTATAAATACAGGGTCTGTCAGTATATATGAACAAAAATGACAACTATTGCATGGTATGGAGTGGGGTGAACCCAATGTATTATCCAAAGAAGTAGTTCTAGGATAACACAAAAGATTTTTAAGGTTCTTTTTATTCCTATAGACAAACCTAGGTTTGTCCCCTATGATCCCTCTAATTTTAGGATCTACTAGCAAAATATGCCAGTGCGTCATAAAAATATCTTTAATAGAACCTATATCCTTGGTATAATACACTGGAAAGGTGACCAATGGATCAGTAGTGTGAGCACCTACTTCTACATTCACAGTGTCTACTGAATATTGCTCAAGGGCTCCCTCAGAAAAATACGGCCTGGCTGAGCTGTCCCTTCGATCAATGACATCTATAGTCCCAGATGTGAGGTCCCTCGGACTATAGCCCCTGGCTGTCAATCTACCTTCCAATTCATCCAAACCTAATCTGAAGGCAGAATCTATTGGGGTATATCTAGAGACTCGCATGGCCTGTCCACAAAAAATGTTCTTATATACGAAGCCCGGATGCATGCTATGTATTTTCTGTTTTTTAAAAAAACATTTAATGTTGACTGTGTCGTTCAAACCAGGATGTATATAAAAGGCAAGTCTAAGTTGCTACTCTGCCTCTTTTTGTTCAACTACACATTTAAAATCATCACCCCTGATGTCTTTATTAACTAGCTGCAGCACAGAAAATTTAAACTTCTTCCAATTCGTACACACTACAGAATGCTTATATAATGCATTATTGGTGTTTCTTGTCCTAACAGCATATACATGCTACAAAATACGTTTGCGCAAACATCTAGTGGACATTCCCACGTAAATCGCTGGGCATCCACTGCATATAGCAATGTACACAATACCTTCAGCGTTACAGTCTATTCTAGCTGGAACTGTAATATTATAATCTAAACGCTGCAAGAAAATATGTGGACCCACTTGTATGTACCTACATGCCTTATAACCTGTGCACTTACTCAAAAACAAAACCACAAACTGGTAAATACCACCATTGCAGGTTGCTGCACCTCTAAAAAGCTCCTAGTTATCCAGAGGTTATATTCAGGACTACTAATAATCCAAAAAATATCTGTAAAGAATGCCAATAAATGAAAATACCAAACAGGAATTTTATTAAGCTTAAAACCAAGCTTTTCATCGGTGCTCTGCACCATCTTCTTCAGAAAGCAAACTAAAAACAAAGAACAATACATCTGTCCCATTATTTAAGCATCATAGCTCTACTCAAACACTCCCCCTTGTGGACACACCTGAAAATTGCACATCAATGCACTTAAAAAACTTAACCACAGAAAAACTGTGCATCACCATTTGTATAAGATCAACATGACCAGCCCTGAATGTTTGTAATCAAACTAATACTCTAAATTTACACCACCAACATAGCATGTATACAATCTTAAATACCTGGTAGACACTATAAACACACAAGTGATAAACCCAGGAAAAGTATATGTGTGGAGCGCCAGTTTTAAAAAAGCCATGTAAATAAATCAAAATGTCATTCAGATGATAACACAACTCGATGGAAGACTACAAACCATGAGCTGATATAAAATATACAAAATACATCTATGAGTATACCTTGGAAATGTATGCTTAACATTGTTATGTTGTTATCATAACCATCTGATAATAATAGCAGTATTAGTAACAAAAAAAAAAAAGTAAGTTATATATTATATATTGATTGTATATTGTGTGTAGCGGCCGGTACTAGGAAGCTGACGTCCCTTACATGAAAGACTATTCTGATGAACGATCAAACTACACATCCCCTGCTTAAAATAATGGATCACAATGTAACCATTGATAAAGACATTAAAAAATAAAACCAATAATAACAGAATAGCACTAAACCATTTTAACAATCAAAAAACGAAGAAAGAAACAATCCCCATAAAATAGCTAAAAAGGTGGTCATTCCCAAGGGGATTAAATCAGTCTAAGAAGCTCCACCTAACTAGGCTTCTCAGGTTAAGAAAGCAACTAATAGAAAGCATGCTGTTTAGTCCAGGTAGGTGGTAAGCTTCCAATTTGAGTTGCCACATCAACTCCTTGCATTCAAGTCTCAGAGAATCAGGACCCCCTGTGCCTCCATCACAAAGTTGGTCAATCACCAAAAATGAAAATTCATGACCTGGGTTATCTAGAATGGGTTTAGCCAGCGCATTGTCTACTTTCCCCTTCTTGATGGCATATAAGTGTTCGTATAACCATTCTTGTAGCTTCCTGTCGGTCTTGCCAACATAGAAGCCAGGGCAAACAGAACACTGGGCCAAATACATCACCCGATTGCTAGCACAATTGAATCTTCCTTGAATAAGAAACTTCTTGGCCTTAATGGAAAAGGCTGTGCTTGCTTTAACATATCTACAGTACCTGCACATGTTACACTTGTACATCCCAGATCTGGGGGAGGTACCAGATATTTTAGACTCCAAAATATTTTTGATGTTAAGGCCCCTCCTGAAAGTGACCTTAAGGTACAGTGCCAGCCCAGGTACTCCTGTTGATTCAGTGGTTAATAAACACCAATTCTTCCTTATGATGGACACAATGTCAGTTGCGTCCAAGTTGTAAGTAATTATAAAATTATAGTTGAAGTTATCGGACTCACGAGCAGGATGAGGCAAGCCTGATGACCCGCTGTTCAAGTTCCCCAAAATGGGGCTAAAATGACCATTGGCTCTCTTACCTTGCACTTCCAAGCTTAAATCTGTGACAAAATCTGCAGGATACCCTCTACAAACAAACATGTCAGCGATAAACCTGCACTCGTCATAAAATTTTTTATCTTCTGAAATCATGCGGGCCGCTCGAACAAATTGGCCCTTCATGATAGCCCTCTTTTGGTGGATTGGATGTTCACTATCGAAGTGTAGGTATGAATTTGAAAATGTTGGCTTCCGATGTATATTAGCCACGAAGCGATTCATGGTCCTATCTTTCTCAATTTCTACATCCAAATAGGCTATCTTAGTTGCAAAATTAGATGTAAATTTCAAGAATTCGGTAGAACCATTAAAAAAAGTCACCAAGGTATTTGCATCATCTTGTGAACCATTGAGGATGATAAAAATATCGTCCAAGAACCTAGTGTATAACGACACTTTCTCTTGGACTAGGAAATTGCATAAAACAAACACCCTCTCCCAATGGGCCATTACTAAATTTGCCACGCTGGCTCAGCAAGGTGATCCCATGGGAACACCAACCAATTGATGGAACCACCGGTTGTTGAATGAGAAAAAGTTGCAAGTGAGAATAATATCCAATAACTCACTAACCAGCGAGATCTCTTCTGTCAGAGCATGATGGAAGCCCAATTCCAATTGAATCCACTCGACTGCCACGAGGTGGGGAATAGATGAATATAGATCAACCACATCGATCGTCAAGAGGCAACTATCAGCACTGAATGGAACGGAACCCACCTTTTCTAGAAAAGCCCAAGAATCTCTCGAAATATGTGGAACACGATACACATACTTCTTGAGAATATTGTCCACCACCTTAGCAGCTGCATAGGTTATACTCCCTCTAGCGCTAACTAGTTGCCGCATAGGTGGATCATATATATTCTTGTGTATCTTGGGGTTCCCAAACAAAACCGGTATCTTAGGTGATACAACAATGATATAATTGTATATATCCCCATCAATTAAGCCATTGATGAACATCTCCTCAAAAAATGACCGGATACGGCTCATATTTACATTTAACTCATTCCTAGAGACTTCATGATAGGTATTAGAGGCCAAGATGGCCAACATCTTGTCATTATAGTCACCCAAGTACATAGCTACCAATCCACCTCCCTTATCAGGCTGCATCAGTCTAACCGGTGCAGACTTGAGAGCTTCCAACATGCCCTTCTCCTCTCTGTTAACATTAAATTGGGCTGGTCGCCTTGATTTAAGGAGGTGACGGATATCAAGATCGCACAGTTGTTCGAAAACTCCAACGGTTGGTAAAAGAGGTAGGTTGAAAGTGCTAGTTATATGAAAAAAGTTCTTGGGTCTTTGTGAATTACCCAACAATAATGTCAAATTCAACTTTCTCACAAATAATTTCAGGTCCAAAATCGACCTCCCAACACTAGCCCGAATAGAGGGTACAAAAGATAACCCTTTAGCCAAAATGTCCACCAAAGGTTGGGAAAAAGCAAATTGAGAAAAATTGTAAATTTTGAAATCTTTGCCTGTATTGTAAAGGATCTCCAATGCTTGAATAGGGGGAGAAGGAATGGCTAAACAGTCGTCCATCAATTCCTCCTCGTTTTGTATTTGTTCCTCATCGTGCGGTTCGATGTTTGTTGTGGAGATGAGGCTTGGGCATGAAAATTTACATCGTGGGCTTCAGATGCTAGCTGGACCTGGTTAAGCAAGACCCAATAATAACCTCTCCTTCGGTTGAAGGTCTATGGTTTATTCGCCTTGCCGAAGGCCCATTCTCCGCTTCACTGTGGTGCATAGGTTGGTTGGTATCAACCAAAACTGAATCGATCCCCATAGTTTCTCTGCTGTTCCCTAAAAAGTTCCCTTGGGATTTAAGGAGTTTGGGGTAAGCTGCCCCATCTTTGTAAGCTTTTATGTCCCTCTTTAATTTTTTAATTTTAGTTGTAGTCATCTTAGAAATATGTTGGTCGATGCTGTTGAAGACTCTCTCGATTCGGGCGATACCTGGAAAAATGGATATCCAACTTTATTTCCTCATCCAGGCTAGAAAGGTCCATGGTTAATTGATTGATAGCTTCCTGGTAGTGGGAGCAAATCAGATTGATTAATTCATTCCCATGTCTATCAAAAAGTGACAAAAGGTCGAGATGGAATTTCGACCCTTCCTCCAACCCTGTGGGATATTGCCACGAGCGAAGACCCTTCGGGACAATCTTCGCACGTCGGCATTCCCCAAATTAAGAGACCTGTAGTTGTAGTTTTCTGAGCCTCAATAATTTTTGATCAAATTGGTTGAGTTTAGTGGGCAAGTCAGGAAGATCTTCAGTAAAAGTGTCTTTGTTGGAGGTATCCTCTCCATTATAAAAACAAAAGGGTCGATTCAGCCAATTATTTAAGTTCAAGTCTGTATAGTCCCTCCTCAGGGTCCCCTCCTCGCCAAGTCTAGATGCAGAAGCTCCTATGTTATTTAATGGGCTCCTGTGTCCTATCGTGGAGCCCATAGGATTGTCGCCGCCATCCTGATTGTGTAGATCATTAGAGCCGTTGGAAATGACGGCTCCCAGCTCTGCTCTTGCTCCACTAGCCGGTATCATAAAGGGGGATTCAGTCGACAGTCCACTGGGTGGTCGCACTACAGGATTCACAGTATCACTTTGCAAAAGTCCATCCATTCGCTGCGAAATATGTTCAACCTTTTCCATGAGAAGGTTTATAAGTATCGTTAAATCCCCTGGATCTGAGGTGCCACTAGCTTCCTGCGTGGTGGAAGACATGAAGACTTTCTGCACAACTCAAAAACAAAACCACAAACTGATAAATACCACTGTTGCAGGTTGCTGCACCTCTAAAAAGCTCCTAGTAATCCAGAGGTTATATTCAGGACTCCTAATAATCCAAAAAATGTCTGTAAAGAACGCCAATAAACGAAAATACCAAACAGGAATTTTATTAAGCTTAAAACCAAGCTTTTCGTCGGCGCTCTGCACCAACTTCTTCAGAAAGCAAACTAAAAACAAAGAACAATACATCTGTCCCATTATTTAAGCATCATAGCTCCACTCAAACACTCCCCCTTGTGGACACACCTGAAAATTGCACATCAATGCACTTAAAAATCTTAACCACAGAAAAACTGTGCATCACCATTTGTATAAGATCAACATGACCAGCCCTGAATGTTTGTAATCAAACTAATACTCTAAATTTACACCACCAACATAGCATGTATACAATCTTAAATAACTGGTAGACACTATAAACACACAAGTGGTAAACCCAGGAAAAGTATATGTGTGGAGCGCCTGTTTTAAAAAAGCCATGTAAATCAATCAAAATGTCATTCAGATGGTAACACAACCCGATGGAAGACTACAAACCATGAGTTGATTTAAAATATACAAAATACATCTATGAGTATACCTTGGAAATGTATGCTTAATATTGTTATGTTGTTATCATAACCATCTGATAATAATAGCAGTATTAGTAGCAAAAAAAAAAAAAAAAAGTAAGTTATATATTATATATTGATTGTATACTGTGTGTAGCGGCCGGTACTAGGAGGCTGACGTCCCTTACATAAAAGACTATTCTGATGAACGATCAAACTACACATCCCCTGCTTAAAATAATGGATCACAATGTAACCATTAATAAAGACATTCAAAAATAAAACCAATAATAACAGAGTAGCACTAAACCATTTTAACAATCAAAAAACGAAGAAAGAAACAATCCCCATTTGGCCCAGTGTTCTGTTCACCCTGGCTTCTATGTTGGCAAGACCGACAGGAAGCTACAAGAACGGTTATACGGACACTTATATGCCATCAAGAAGGGGAAAGTAGACAATGCGCTGGCTAAACACATTCTAGACAACCCAGGTCATGAATTTTCATTTTTGGTGATTGACCAACTTTGTGATGGAGGCACAGGGGGTCCTGATTCTCTGAGACTTGAATGCAAGGAGTTGATCTGGCAACTCAGATTGGAAGCTTACCATCTACGTGGACTAAACAGCATGCTTTCTATTAGTTGCTTTCTTAAACTGAGAAGCCTAGTTAGGTGAAGCTTCTTAGACTGATTTAATCCCCTTCGAAATGACCACCTTTTTAGCTATTTTATGGGGATTGTTTCTTTCTTCGTTTTTTGATTGTTAAAATGGTTTAGTGCTACTCTGTTATTATTGGTTTTATTTTTTAATGTCTTTATCAATGGTTACATTGTGATCCATTATTTTAAGCGGGGGATGTGTAGTTTGATCGTTCATCAGAATAGTATTTTATGTAAGGGACGTCAGCCTCCAAGTACCGGCTGCTACACACAATATACAATCAATATATAATATATAACTTACTTTTTTTTTTTGCTACTAATACTGCTTTTATTATCAGATGGTTATGATAACAACATAACAATGTTAAGCATACATTTCCAAGGTATACTCATAGATGTAGTTTGTATATTTTATATCAACTCATGGTTTGTAGTCTTCCATCGAGTTGTGTTGCCATCTGAATGACATTTTGATTTATTTACATGGCTTTTTTAAAACAGGCGCTCCACACATATACTTTTCCTGGGTTTACCACTTGTGTGTTTATAGTGTCTACCAGGTATTTAAGATTGTATACATGCTATGTTGGTGGTGTAAATTTAGAGTATTAGTTTGATTACAAACATTCAGGGCTGGTCATGTTGATCTTATACAAATGGTGATGCACAGTTTTTCTGTGGTTAAGTTTTTTAAGTGCATTGATGTGCAATTTTCAGGTGTGTCCACAAGGGGGAGTGTTTGAGTGGAGCTATGATGCTTAAATAATGGGACAGATGTATTGTTCTTTGTTTTTAGTTTGCTTTCTGAAGAAGTTGGTGCAGAGTGCCGACGAAAAGCTTGGTTTTAAGCTTAATAAAATTCCTGTTTGGTATTTTCGTTTATTGGCATTCTTTACAGACATTTTTTGGATTATTAGGAGTCCTGAATATAACCTCTGGATTACTAGGAGCTTTTTAGAGGTGCAGCAACCTGCAACGGTGGTATTTATCAGTTTGTGGTTTTGTTTTTGAGTCGTGCAGAAAGTCTTCATGTCTTTCACCATGCAGGAAGCTAGTGGCACCGCAGATCCAGGGGATTTAACGATACTTATAAACCTTCTCACGGAAAAGGTTGAACATCTTTCACAGCGAATGGATGGACTTTTGCAAAGTGATACTGTGAATCCTGTAGTGCGACCCCCCAGTGGACTGTCGACTGAATCCCCCTTTATGATACCGGCTAGTGGAGCAAGAGCAGAGCTGGGAGCCGTCATTTCCAACGGCTCTAACGATTTACACAATCTGGATGGCGGCGACAATCCTATGGGCTCCACGAGAGGACACAGGAGCCCATTAAATAACATAGGAGCTTCTGCATCTAGACTTGGCAAGGTGGGGACCCTGAGGAGGGACTATACAGACTTGAACTTAAATAATTGGCTGAATTGACTCTTTTGTTTTTATAATGGAGAGGATACCGCCAACAAAGACACTTTTACTGAAGATCTTCCTGACTTGCCCACTAAACTCAACCAATTTGATCAAAAATTATTGAGGCTCAGAAAACTACAACTAGAAGTCTCTTATTTTGGGGAATGCCGACATGCGAAGATTGTCCCGAAGGGTCTTCACTCTTGGCAATATCCCACAGGGTTGGAGGAAGGGTCGAAATTCCATCTCGACGTTTTGTCACTTTTTGATAGACACGAGAACGAATTAATCAATCTGATTTGATCCCACTACCAGGAAGCTATCAATCAATTAACCATGGACCTTTCTTGCCTGGATGAGGAAATAAAGTTGGATATCCATTTTTCCAGGTATCACTACGAATACGAGAGAGTCTTCAACAGCATCGACTAACATATTTCTAAGATGACTACAACTAAAATTAAAAAATTAAAGAGGGACATAAAAGCTTACAAAGATGGGGCAGCTTACCCCAAACCCCTTAAATCCCAAGGGAACTTTTTGGGGAAGAGCAGAGAAACTACAGGGATCGATTCAGTTTTGGTTGATACCAACCAACCTATGCACCACAGTGAAGCGGAGAATGGGCCTTTGGCAAGGCGAATAAACCATAGACCTTCAACCGAAGGAGAGGTTATTATTGGGTCTGGTCTTAACCAGGTCCAGCTAGCATCTGAAGCCCACGATGTAAATTTTCATGCCCAAGCCTCGTCTCCACAACAAACGTCGAACCGCACGATGAGGAACAAATACAAAACGAGGAGGAATTGATGGACGACTGTTTAGCCATTCCTTCTCCCCCTATTCAAGCATTGGAGATCCTTTACAATACAGGCAAAGATTTCAAAATTTACAATTTTTCTCAATTTGCTTTTTCCCAACCTTTGGTGGACATTTTGGCTAAAGGGTTATCTTTTGTACCCTCTAGTCGGGCTAGTGTTGGGAGGTCGATTTTGGACCTGAAATTATTTGTGAGAAAGTTGAATTTGACATTATTGTTGGGTAATTCACAAAGACCCAAGAACTTTTTTCACATACCTAGCACTTTCAACCCACCTCTTTTACCAACAGTTGGAGTTTTCAAACAACTGTGCGATCTTGATATCCATCACCTCCTTAATTCAAGGTGACCAGCCCAATTTAATGTCACCAGAGAGGAGAAGGGCCTGTTGGAAGCTCTCAAGTCTGCACCGGTTAGATTGATGCAGCCTGATAAGGGAGGTGGATTGGTATCTATGGACTTGGACGACTATAATGACAAGATGTTGGCCATCTTGGCCTTTAATACCTATCATGAAGTCTCTAGGAATGAGTTAAATGTAAATATGAGCCGTATCTGGTCATTTTTTGAGGAGATGTTCATCAATGGCTTAATTGATGTGGATATATACAATTATATCATTGTTGTAACACCTAAGATACTGGTTTTGTTTGGGAACCCCAAGAATATATATGATCCACCTATGTGGCAACTAGTTGGCGCTAGAGGGAGTATAACCTATGCAGCCGCTAAGGTGGTGGACAATATTCTCAAGAAGTACGTGTATCGTGTTCCACATATTTCGAGAGATTCTTGGACTTTTCTAGAAAAGGTGGGTTCCGTCCCATTCAGTGCTGATAGTTGTCTCTTGACGATCGATGTGGTTGATCTATATTCATCTATTCCCCACCTTGTGGCAGTCGAGTGGATTCAGTTGGAATTGGGCTTCCATCATGCTCCGACAGAAGAGATCTCACTGGTTAGTGAGTTATTGGATATTATTCTCACTTGCAACTTTTTCTCATTCAGCAGCTGGTGTTTCCATCAATTAGTTGGTGTTCCCATGGGATCACCTTGCGGAGCCAGCATTGCAAATTTAGTAATGGCCCATTGGGAGAGGGTCTTCGTTTTATGCAATTTCCTAGTCCAAGAGAAAGTGTCATTATACACTAGGTTCTTGGACGATATTTTTATCATCCTCAATGGTTCACAAGATGATGCAAATACCTTTGTGACTTTTTTTAATGGTTCTACCGAATTCTTGAAATTTACATCTAATTTTGCAACTGATAAGATAGCCTATTTGGATGTAGAAATAGGACCATGAATCGCTTTGGGGCTAATATACATTGGAAGCCAACATTTTCAAATTCATACCTACACTTCGATAGTGAACATCCAATCCACCAAAAGAGGGCTATCGTGAAGGGCCAATTTGTTAGAGCGGCCCGCATGATTTCAGAAGATAAAAAATTTTATGATGAGTGCAGGTTTATCGCTGACATGTTTGTTTGTAGAGGGTATCCTGCAGATTTTGTCACAGATTTAAGCTTGGAAGTGCAAGGTAAGAGAGCCAATGGTCATTTTAGCCCCATTTTGGGGAACTTGAACAGTGGGTCATCAGGCTTGCCTCGTCCTGCTCGTGAGTCCGATAACTTCAACTATAATTTTATAATTACTTGCAACTTGGACGCAACTGACATTGTGTACATCATAAGGAAGAATTGGTGTTTATTAACCACTGAGTCAACAGGAGTACCTGGGCTGGCATTGTACCCTAAGGTCATTTTCAGGACGGGCCTTAACATCAAAAATATTTTGGAGTCTAAAGTATCTGGTACCTCCCCCAGATCTGGGATGTACAAGTGCAACATGTGCAGGTACTGTAGATATGTTAAAGCAAGCACAGCCTTTTCCATTAAGGACAAGAAGTTTCTTATTCAAGGAAGATTCAATTGTGCTAGCAATCGGGTGGTGTATTTGGCCCAGTGTTCTGTTTGCCCTGGCTTCTATGTTGGCAAGACCGACAGGAAGCTACAAGAACAGTTATACGAACACTTATATGCCATCAAGAAGGGGAAAGTAGACAATGCGCTGGCTAAACACATTCTAGACAAGCCAGGTCATGAATTTTCATTTTTGGTGATTGACCAACTTTGTGATGGATGCACAGGGGGTCCTGATTCTCTGAGACTTGAATGCAAGGAGTTGATGTGGCAACTCAAGCTGGAAGCTTACCACCTACCCGGACTAAACAGCATGCTTTCTCTTAGTTGCTTTCTTAAACTGAGAAGACTAGTAAGGTGAAGCTTCTTAGACTGATTTAATCCCCTTGGGAATGACCACCTTTTTAGCTATTTTATGGGGATTGTTTCTTTCTTCGTTTTTTGATTGTTAAAATGGTTTAGTGCTACTCTGTTATTATTGGTTTTATTTTTTAATGTCTTTATCAATGGTTACATTGTGATCCATTATTTTAAGCGGGGGATGTGTCGTTTGATCGTTACACACAATATACAATCAATATATAATATATAACTTACTTTTTTTTTTTTTTTTGCTACTAATACTGCTATTATTGTCAGATGGTTATGATAACAACATAACAATGTTAAGCATACATTTCCAAGGTATACTCATAGATGTATTTTGTATATTTTATATCAACTCATGGTTTGTAGTCTTCCATCGAGTTGTGTTACCATCTGAATGACATTTTGATTTATTTACATGGCTTTTTTAAAACAGGCGCTCCACACATATACTTTTCCTGGGTTTACCACTTGTGTGTTTATAGTGTCTACCAAGTATTTAAGATTGTATACATGCTATGTTGGTGGTGTAAATTTAGAGTATTAGTTTGATTACAAACATTCAGGGCTGGTCATGTTGATCTTATACAAATGGTGATGCACAGTTTTTCTGTGGTTAAGTTTTTTAAGTGCATTGATGTGCAATTTTCAGGTATGTCCACAAGGGGGAGTGTTTGAGTGGAGCTATGATGCTTAAATAATGGGACAGATGTATTGTTCTTTGTTTTTAGTTTGCTTTCTGAAGAAGTTGGTGCAGAGCGCTGACGAAAAGCTAGGTTTTAAGCTTAATAAAATTCCTGTTTGGTATTTTCGTTTATTGGCATTCTTTACAGACATTTTTTTTGATTATTAGGAGTCCTGAATATAACCTCTGGATTACTAGCAGCTTTTTAGAGGTGCAGCAACCTGCAACGGTGGTATTTATCAATCTGTACACTAAAACATTCCCATTCTACCAATGTCCAAGTGACAAGGACCACAGGCCTTGCTTTTCAGCATGTCTTTAACATTCTGATTTTTCTTATATATAAAAGCTGGTACATTTCCCACTACTTTAACCATCCATATCACCATTGCCCAAAATGACTTTCCAATTTTCTTGAATGATCTTACAAATCTGATAGTTGTCCACACTCATGTCCAAGCAAAACCTAGGTTTGCTTGTATCACTAGTGTTAGCAACCATCCTTTTTGAAAAAACTTTTTTCCATACTGGGGGAAAGTCCATGTCCTTTCTAGACACTATTTCGCTAGTTGCACTATCCAACATGTCACCCAGATATCCCCTTTCCAAAAAATAATTTCTTTATAAATTCTATTTCTTCCAAAAAAGAAGAATCTTCTACGGTCATCCGGGAAGCCCGTATAAATTGACAGCTGGGAATATTCCTTTTAATAAATGTAGGATGACTGCTTTTAAAATGTACATAACTGTTACAAAACTTATTTTTTTCTGTGAATAGTACTGACCACATTGTTAGTAAACACATCCCACTTAAACACTGCATTCAAGAAGGGAACTGCCAAACCTGAAC
>NC_056728.1:1578182605-1578202007 GCF_019279795.1 Protopterus annectens | reverse complement strand
GGAAGGATATGGTTAGCAGACCATGCTGTTTTGCCAGGGTTGGATTGCATCTCACCCTTCTAGGCTTTCAAATATTAGTTAAAAAAATTGTCCTTCACACATAGTGCTTTTTTCGGTAATGCCAAACTGAAAGTACTTCTGAAATAGCAAATGGACAGCAAGAAAATCTAAAAGTCTTATTGCACAATGCTAGGAGTTGAAACAGAAACCTCACTCACTAGAAGCTCTACTAACTTTAGAGACTGCGGATGTCTATGCGTCACTGAGATATGGTTTAAAGCTGTGTAGAGCACACTGACAGTGCAAGGTTGTAATGCCTCCTATACATTCAGGCCATCCACTACACAGACAGGGAATCAAGGTGGAGGTGTCTCAATTTACATAAAAAACAAACGCACCTTAAGGCTTGGAGCTTCTCCACATTCTAATGACCACTGGTAAAATCCAGTACCACTCCTTTACAAGCTATAGGTCACCCTATAAGACTAAGGAAACCCATACCATATATTTAAACTTACTGGAAATACTCACCATCCAAACAAATACAATATTCATAGGTTCATAGGTAGGTACTAGGCTATCAGCCCAAGGGCCTACATAAGCCTAACCAACAAGGTTCCCTGGCTTACGTCACCCAAGAAAGTGATTTTCCTGTGCCACTATCGAGCAGAGACACAGAAGTGATCCCCGGGGTGTATTTCCTATTTCCCATCCACTCATCAAGATTTTTCTTGAAGAGTGCTAATGAAGAACTTTGCTTGACATAGATGGGTAGCCTGTTCCAGAGTATGGGAAGTCTCTGGGGCAGGAATCCATCCTTCCAGCTTGTCCTGTTTATTGTGGTGACAAAGTTTAGGTCCCTAGAGCATGTAGCTTGGAGGGATTGGGATTTCTTTAGGTGTAGCATGTCCAACATCTCTGGATTTGTCATGGGTGAGTTTCATTACCCCACTATTAATTGGGAATCGTATACGACACCAAACATATAGGCACAGAGACTCCTGGATTTTGTAAACACAGCCTCTCTGCACCAGATTGTCAATATACACCAAGACACACACACACATTTTATATATACACCCACTCTCACACAGACACAGACACACACACACACACACACACATGGGTAGTCCTGAAAAAACAAAGGAGTATGACCTTCCCAAAGAAATTATGTCTTACTCCCAAACTGAATTAAACAAACCTGTATGTATTTTCCATCCCTGAATGGCTACAAATCAATGACTAGTCCTTCTCAGCTATCCAGATTTTTGCTGAATGTTCAGATTTCTGTCTCATACCTTCGGTCTGTTCTTCATAAAACTGATGGCTTTCTGACACTACTAAAAATAATGACATACATTTTAGTTTCAAACGTCATCTCCTTTAGGAGATGTACACTTAGTTCCTGCTATTTGATCAACTTTCTAACTTTAGTTTATGTGAAAAGCGTTTTTATTTTTGCCAACCACGCCCCCCCCCCCCCAATAACTTTAGTCTTTGCCCAGATTACCTGCACATTTTCCAGCATGTTGAGAAGTAAGGGATCTATGGCAGGAACATAATTTAAATGCCAAGACATTTCACCAGGGAATTAATTGACCCCTGCAACAAAGATGTTTCCAAAGTGGGCGGACATAAGATCTGTGCGCATCCACCCCTATGAAAACGAGCAGCTCTGGGATTATAAAGTTGATCCAGTGGGTGAGATTACTAAAACATTGCAAAGAGGGAGGGATTGCAACTTGGATGTTGAAGCTTCATTCTGAGGCAAGAAATGTTTTTTTTTCTTTGGAAGGGTCGGTGTATGTCAAATGAATATGAGACAATTGCAACATTCTCTCAGGATGCATATTCTAACCATGTTGGCTGCTGAAGCAGTTGGAAGGTGCAGCTTCATGGTTCCAAATGCTTGCTACAGTGGGCTGGAGGGTGAGTAGTGCCTAAGAGATTATTAGGAGTTGCTTAACTGAAGTGCTGTATATCTGAGATGAACAATACCAGTCTATACACAAATAGGAATTAATCACTTTGCATAGCTACTTACTTTTAAGTGTGCTCAAAATTTCTGGACTACATTGTATTGAGAAAGATTAGGTTCTGCATCTTTACAGTGCACAGTTAAAATGGCTGTGCAAGGAGCAGTGCCTTGCAAACACAGGCAAATTATTATAGCAGATAAATACAAGAAATTCAATGACTCCATTGGCCAACAGAAAAACAGCACAATTCAAAGTTCTACAAGCAGTTAGAGGCCTACAAGTGGCTTAGTTCTTCCTCTACTCTCACTAGTATTTTAACCAGAGCAATTCTGACTCAGATCACGTTAAATGCCAAAAATAAATGCATGACCATGAAACAAAGAAATTCTGAAAGCAAAAGTAGAAAGAAGCGAACAATTCAAAACTGTGAAAATACATGGCTGGCTGTGTGGCACTGAGGGATGAAGCCCTATTACCCAGATGACCAGAATTTGAGCTTTGCTTTGGATGCTGGAAGAGCCAAGTGGTATGGATAGTCATGAGTAGTGAAATGTGGTTCTCCAATTGTTGGGGAGAGAGAATGTTTTGGATGGCCAATCACTACTCAGTAAATGGGGACTCGCAAAGCACTGAAACAGCCATGCTTAGGGACATGGGCCTGATGCTTCAAAGCAAGTGATACTAGCATTCATTACTGTATGGGTGGTAGCATGATTATTCACATGGAGGATACTGGATGCCCCACTGTGGCAAACCTACTCATGCTAATTACCAGTGGTGGGTGAGGGACTAAAATAGAAGGGTCTATATTACATTATCGAAGTTTCAGAACTTCGAACACCATATGGTCGGCAATGATCGAAGTACTGAAACTTCGAAAATGTAAAAAAATAAAATAAAAAACAAAAACAAAACAAAAGTGACTGCTGTAAGCAGGGGAGCAAGCCACCCTGCCCCCTACCTCCTCCACTACTTAAATATACCAACTCCGAGATTGCACTTTAACGGAGTTAAGCGCAGGAAAGGGAAGGTTTCCCTTTGCTAGGCTGTAGCGCGATCTCGGAGTTGGCATATTTAAATAGCGGGGGTTGTGGGGGGGGCACAGGGGGGCTTGCCCCCCTGCTTAAACCCTTTCAGCTTACTTCATTTTTTTTACATTGTTCGATGTTTTGCAACTTCGATCACTAGCAGTCGATGTCTAGTGATTCGAAGTTGTAAAACTTCGACAATGTAATATAGACCCAAACAGAAATGTCATCATTGCCATGATGCTTGTATGTACAAAAGGTATGAGCATGGTTGCCTGAATGATGGCCCATCATGCAAGGATCTTGTCCTTGCACTGGGAACTTCCTAGTATTGCTTGACAAACTTGCTCAGGACAAATCATGGGAACAGCTTGCCAGTCTGCAGGCACTGAGGTAAAAAGCACCTAGAACTATGGGAAAAAAATCTTCAAAAATACTACAAAGTCACACAGTGGCACATCATCCATGTTACCAAGTGATGTGCCTGTAGTGCAGTGACAGGGCTACATAACTGACATGGTCTCAATGGCCATCCCACAAATCACAAGGGGGTCCGAATGGAGAGATGAAAAGTCAGCAAGCAAAGTAGTAGTGCTGAAATAGAATTCATCCTTAAGTCTTGGTGAGTATCTTCACGAGGTGGACCCTGTTTTCTCAAAATCTCAGCAAGGCGGCACTGATATATAGATTGTATTTATATAGCATATATCATGGATAGAAGTAGGTCAAAAATTAAAAGAGAGAGCTGGGTGAACAAGACCCAGAATAAAAAAGTGCCCAATCCTGGTGCCAGGAATGGAAAAAATGACAGTGTATAATCCTCAAAATATAGAAGCATTTCTACAATAGGGCCAGGCCAGGCCCGGGGGAGGATGGCCCCTTTTGTTGTGGAAAGAAGTAGCAGTTCACAAAAATGACAAAAACTGATAGGCTCATAGGCTCAAAGAAGAGCCATAAAGACACCTAAAGATGACAGAGTGGACTATTGAGGATAAGAAAGAAATGATGTATTGTTACTATTATGCAGAAAGCCGAGAATTTCCAGACACAAAGTTTACAAAATAATTAACAGAGAAATTAGAGGAAAGAAAAATACTTCTGCAACAAAAACTGTCAGAAGCTTCAAACAAAAATTTGCATTCATTAATACAACATATTTGTGAAAAACAGTATATAGATCAAGAAACTTTGATCTGTTTGGAAAAAGAAGCATCTGAGGAAGTGCGAAAATTTAAACAAAACCTAGAGGTATTTGAAAAATATTTCCCAGGCCCATGCTTACACTTATCAAGGGTATCAGAGCTTGTCAGAGATTTGGGATACGTGGCTAAGCTTAAAAAAGTCCTTGTGGTCGTTAGCCTAGTAAACACCTATGAACCTATAAAAGAAATATAGACATGGGAAAGAACGAGAGATTTGATATGGTGCAATATTTATGCAAAGGAGAAAGCCAAATTAATCAATATAAAGAAGTCAGCTCCAAAGATATTCGAAGAGAAATACAGGCAAAGTCATCCACCTATGGAAAATTTTACAATGAAAAAATAATATTACAAAGATGGAAGATGACAGGTAAAGCAGAAGTTAAAAAAATAGAAGTTGAAGTTATGGAATGCCCGCGAAGTAAAGGATTTGGTGTATAAGGTCTAATGCAGGTTACATCACAGCATGATGGCGTGAGTCCCCAACGTAAGGAGAAGCAGGAAGATCAGGAGACATCTGAAGAAAAAATATAGACATGATAAAGAAAAAGAGATTTAATATGGTGTAATATTTATGCAAAGGAAAAAGCAAAATTAACAAATACAAAAAAAGCAGCACCAAAAATATTTAAAGAGAAATACAGGCAAAGGAATATAGACATGGAAAATTTTACAATACAAAAAAATAAGACGACAAAGAGGAAAGGTAGAAAAGGAGATTAGTAATGGAGAAGTTAAAGAAATAGCAATTGAGGTTATGGAGCATCTGCAAAGTGAAGGATTCAGTGTAGAAAATCTAATTCAGAAAGCACCACAACAGGATAAAGCAATGGATATCCAAATTAAGGGGAAGCCAGTGGAACAGGAAGCAATTGGTCAGGTGCCATATGAAGATATTTTGGAGCCTTTCACAGGAAACCAGTATAAATGTTCATGTGAAGCTAGACATCAAGAAAAGGAACAGCAAACTCTGATGCAGTCAATGTTGAGGAGTGATAGGTCAGTGAGTTCCAATATGACAGATGGCACAGGATGGCATTGAAGAGAAACTGCTATAGAACTTTCTATAGAATGCCCACAGGAAATGGAAAACAAGGGATGTGCCCTCAGTTTGGAAGAAAATGAGCTAAGAGAAGAGTTTCTTAATATATCTATCCATGTCTATTTTATCAAGATCAAAGAAAGAAGTAGACTGCAGAAGGTCAATAAAACCAAAAAAAGTTAGAAATCTGATAAAACAAATGCATGCTGTAATTAGGACTGTCCATAGAGATTCATGTGATATCAGAGCTTTGGCCGGTTAACATCTACCTGAAATCAGTTGGACACTTTTATCTGCTCTTTTGCATATAGTACTGTATTTAATTTATTTATTTGTGTTTTTCACTGAATATTAACTCAACTGAAGTTGTGGCTGTCTCTCTACAGAGTACTTTTTAGAATTCCTGTGTAGCCATTGATTGCAGTGGGGGGTGGTTTCAGCTCATGACTGACATTCTGTCTTGCCTTATATAAGTGGTACATTTTGAGTTATCTCTGCTTAATATCAGAGCTTTGGCCGGCTAACATCTACCTAAAATCAGCTGGACATATAAGTGAATTTAAGTACACTTTTATCTGCTCTTTTGCATATAGTACTGTATTTAATTTATTTACTTGTGTTTTTCACTGAATATTAACTCAACAGAAGTTGTGGCTATCTCTCTACAGTTAGTTACCCACCCTCCCTGTTCTTGTTCTGGTGTTAATGTTGGTGGCTTTGAAATTGCCTGCCCCTCTTGTAGATTTGTATTTGGATACTCCTTCTGGGCCCATCTCATTTGCTCACTCAACTGAGTGCAGTGACATCATATTCTGACTTCAAGCCTCTTAATCCTGCTCCGTTCCCTACCTCAAAAAATAAATAAACATATATATATATATATATATTTTTTTTTTTTTTATTCAGCTGCTCTTACTGTAACTGTCTTAGTTGCTCTTCTGTGTGCTTTCGCTCTTACTCTGCACTTATTACTGCTTGTTAGTAGCCTTCTAATTTATTGCCTTCTGCACTTGTTTTTTAGTCATTTGTTAATGTAATTGCATTTATTTGAACTGTATTTGCGTAGTGTTGCTACACATTCGGGTGTGCTGGCCTGCACTACAATTTGAATTGTATTTGCTGCTGTTTTAGCCGCTTTTCTGTAACAAAAAAAAATAATAAATTCTAAGCTTGTTTCCTGTCTTTCCTGTAACTAGACAAGTTCAGATACAGACTTGCTGTATCCAGGACTGTTGGTAAGCTTCTGAGCCCCCCAAGCCTTTCTGTGTTGGAGGAAAGCCTTCTAGCTTATCAGTGGAAGTGGTAAGCACTAGGTAGGCTATCTACCATGGGAAGAGTGGGTTTTGGCCCTGAAATTGTAGTTCATTGACCATTTGGGCAGTTTTTCCATCTCTTTCTACTTTCTGGTTAAAAGCCCATTTTGTATTTGGTCCCTGCCTTTCCTATAACTAGTGTAGTCCAGGTACAGAGTTGCTGTATCCAGGACTGTTTGTAAGCTTTCTGAGCCCCCCAAGCCTTTCCGTGTTGGAGGGAAGCCTTCTAGCTTATCAGTGGGAGTGGTAAGCATCAGGGAGCCTGACCCAGAAATTGAGGCTATTGGCTGTTTGAGCAGGTTTTTCCATATCTTTCAACTTTCTGGTTTGAAAGCCATACTTGTGCCTGTTTCCCACCTTTCCTATAACTAGCCTAGTCCGGTAACAGAGTTGCTGTATCCAGGATTGTTAGTAAGCTTCTGAGCCCCCCAAGCCTTTCTGTGTTGGAGGGAAGCCTTCTAGCTTATCAATGGGAGTGGTAAGCGCTAGGTAGCCTATCCTCCACAGGAAGAGTGAGTTTTGGCCCAGAAATTGTAGTTCATCTGGCCGTTTGGGCAGTTTATCATTCTCTTTCAACTTGCTGGCTTAAAAGCCTATGTTTGTACTTGTTCCCCACCTTTCCTGTAACTAGCCTAGTCCAGGTACAGATTTGCTGTATCCAGGACTGTTGGTAAGCTTCTGAGCCCTGCAAGCCTTTCTGTGTTGGAAGAAAGCCTTCTAGCTTATCAGTGGGAGTGGTAAGCACTAGGTAGGTTGTCTACCACAAGAGGAGAGGTTCTTGGCCCAGAAACTGTAGTTTATTGACCATTTGGACAGTTTGTCCATCTCTTTCAACTTTCTGGTTTAAAAGACCACACCTGCGCTTGTTTCCCATCTTTCCTGTAACTAACCTACTGGGTAGCACTAGAAAGCCTTAAACTGATACAAGCCTTCTAGCTTAGAACGGAGACTTTGGAGTGATTAAGTATCAGTTTTCTGTACTTTCTTGCTATACGTAACTGTTTTCCGCCTAAAGGCAGATTTCCAGCATTTATTGTGATTTAAAATCTTGTTCTTTTTCACATATTGTACTTATTTGACTGCCTGCACTTTAAAAAAGTTGTTTTTCTTTAAATAATTTAACTGTTGTAGGTTACACACTAAAGTGCGACAGCCTTTTCTGATCGTTTGTAGTAGTTTAAAGCTGTTTTAAGTGTATTTTTTTTACTGTTTTTGCCTTATCTTTTCAACCACCCCCCCCCCCAAAAAAAAAAAAATTCCTCGTTTCCCACCTTTCTAAGCTAGTATAGTCCAGTTTTCAGACTAGTACTGAATTCAGGGTTGTGATACTAGTTTCTGAGTTGCCCATACCTTACTTGGATAGAAGGAAGTTTCTCTATTCACCTGTGATAGAGAGGAGTTTTGAGCAACCTATCTGTCCCTGGAGGAGTGGATCCAGCCCAGAAGTTAGTAGTTTATTAGCAATTTTAGGCTAATTTCTATCTCTTTCATTTCCCTACTATAAAAACCACGTTTGTACGGTTTTGTGCACTGGGCAGTGCCGGTTAGCTACAGTTAAATTATTCCCGGCTCCACTAAGTGTCCTCTTCAATTTTTCCCTTGAAACTAGTCTAACTCTCAACCTAAGCACTCAAAAAGCATCCTACAGCCCAGCACTTGTTCAGACCTAATAGCAAACACTAATATACCCTGACACCGATTGCCAAGCAGGGCAAGGCTCTTATTCAACCCTCACCAACCAAGCGACTAAGCAGCTCACCCTACTATTCAGGCATGACCAAAGGGCAACTTCAGGTGTACTCTCCAGTCCAGCTGGTGAATTTCGGTATCCTGAGGCAATGTTACAACTGGGCTCATGTACACAGACAGCCCTCTCCTCCTACCACAAAACACTAACATATGCGAGAGATGCAATTATACAGCCAAACTGGTAGTTAAGCTATCTCCAACCACACCACCAGCCGCACACAGACGTACTAAAACAGCACTGGCAAAAAATACACATAAATACACAAAATCATACTCGGAGGCTCTAAATAAAAACCTGCAAAAGCATCAGAGACCTCCAAAGCAGACACCCAAACAACCTGCACTTCCCGTCACAAACCAGACAACACATAAAACACAAAATCAGTGTGCCGCACAATCACAGCCCTTAAGGTGAAATAACATACCTAACACACTAGTAATAGGTGACTCTATAGTCAGGCACAATGACGTCCCACTCACTAGGCTGGACAAGTAGAAGGTTACTGTTAGCTGCCTGTCAGGAGCCAGAATCCACCACATAACACAAGCACAGAGGTCACTCTAGAACAAGTACAAATATGACTCTGTCATTGTTCATGTTGGTGTGAATGACCTGAGTTGTACCTCCCTGGACTACATGAAAAGAAACATGGAAGAGATCTCTGATCATGCAGCCCAGGCTGGTATGACCCTGACCCTGAATAGCATCCTGCCCTCACCAAGAATGATACCTCAGTATAAAGAAAAAATGATCAATTTCAACAATTGGCTAAGCTTTTGGTGTCATTCAAAGGGGATCCAGTGTCCGTCAGCCTGGGACAAAATGCTCAACAAGCCACGTTGCTTCTCAAGAGATGGCTTGCACCTGTCACCCCTAGGCTTTTGAATACTGGCCAAGGCTCTTGCTGCCCCCATAGTGCCTTTTTTAGGCAAGGCTCAAAAGTCAAACCCACCTCCGTAAACAGCACGATTAACAAAAAACTGAGGGTTATGCTACTCAACACCAGGACTTTAAATCTCAAAATGCACACGCTCGAAGCACTCCTCAGTACGGAGAACATCAGCATCTGCGCAGTAACTGAAATCTGGTTCAAGGATCCAGACAGCATCCCAGCACTACCGGGCTACAACTCATACCACATGTTTTGTCCACAGAACACGGACTGAAACACAAAAGGAGGGGGTGTATCCATATTCATCAAGGATATCTACACCTCCAGGTTAGTGGCACAGCATGATACCTTTAAGATCATCCATGTGCAACTCACATCGGGCAAATCTGCAATGCAAATTATGGCCTGCTACAGATCACCCTCCATGACCCAGGACCACCACTCCACCTTTCTGGAGACACTGGAAAACGTGAAGGTCCTACCGAACACCCTGATACTGGCAGATTACCCTACCATTCACTGGGAAACTACTCAAATACAAATTCCCAGGCCCAGCGCTTCCTGGAATTCATCAACTCAAACGCCCTGGATCAGCTGATAAACTCCCCTACCAGAGGTGAAAACATACTGGACCTGGTCATCACCAACATTGCCGACAGGTATTCCACACAGGAGGTCAACCCGTCACTGGCTAGATCAGACCATAAACTAATCATTCTGGATGTTCACACCCCACCACCACCCCCAACTAAGGAAACTACAGTAAAAAACTTTTCTAAAGCAAACTTCACCTTACTTAAGACAGAGGTGGTAAGTTTCACAGCCCCCATGCTAAAGGATAACACTGCCCAAGATGCAGAAACCTTTACAAATGCACTCTATGAGCACAGACAAGGATGCATGGATCGTGCCATCCCTAGCAAAACCAAGACTCACTCCTCTAAGAGAAGAAAACCAGTTTGGTGGACCCCTGCAATAAACAGGCTATACAATAGAAGGAGGAAACCAGTTCAGAAAAAAAGCAAATCCCAAGAAGGAAAGACATCCCTGATCAATATCAAGAGGAAACTAAGGTCTCTCATGAAATCATCCAAGGCTAACTTTGAAAGAAAAATAGCCAAGGATTCAAAAGATAACCACAAAGCCTTCTTAAGCTATGTTAAGAATCTAAGTGGCAACTCGCAGATATGCACTGAACTAGTGCAAAATAGCACAAAATATACTGAACCTACTGATATTGTCAACATCCTGGCAGATAGATTCAGTGCAAACTTCACCCCCTCTCACCTCCAAAAGGGCCCACAACAATACTGGAAACGTGTAGTGTCCCAAAAAACACAGACGCACAGGTGAAAACAGCCCTTTCAAAAGCCAAAAACACAGCATCAATGGGACCAGATGGTGTCCCAGGCTGCATCTTGCACGAACTAGAGAACGTACTAATCCCCCACCTAAACCACGCTGTTCAACCTCAGCCTCTCCACAGGCTACGTGCCCATAGAATGGTGCACAGCAATGGTTATTCCTCTCCACAAAGGAGGGGCCACAACTGACCCTGGTAACTATCACTCCATAAGCCTGACTAGCCTGGTCTGCAAGGCTATGGAGCGCATCATCATGGAACTCATTAACAAAGACATTGGGAACCTCCAAACACTTGACCCGATCCAGTTCGGCTTTGTTAAGGGCAGATCATGCCTACTAAACCTGGTTGACTTCTTCAAGACGGTCACCAAGGCCATAGACGAGGGAAAGGTGGTTCACACAGCCTACCATGATCTCGCCAAGGCTTTCGACACCATTCCCCACTCGGGTATTACAGAGAATCTCACCAGCCTGAACATAAACCCCTACATCACGAGATGTGTTGCTAACTTGCTTACAGACAGAACTCACACGGTAAGAATAGCAGGCTCCAGGTCCGACTCTAAACCAGTCACAAGTGGTGTCCCGCAAGGCTCGGACTTGGGACTCCTACTGTTCGGCATATACTTCTCAGAAGTACAGGCAAACACAGAAGGACTATGGCTAACCAAGTTCGCCGATAACTGCAAACTGGGAGCCATAATTGACTCTCCGGCTGACACGGACATCCTCCAAAAGGGCCTTACTGAGACGGACACCTGGTGTTAAAGTCATGGCCTCAAGCTAAATGCCAAAAAATGCATAGTCATCCCATTTGGGAAAAACAGAAAACCCACAAATTACCACACAGGTGGCAGCCCCCTTAATACAGAAGGGGTAATAAGAGATCTGGGGACCCAGGTAGATAGTAATCTCTCCTTTGACAATCCTATTGCCAAAGTAGTTAGGAAATCCTTCTATGTGGCCCATCTAATTACTAAAGGGTTCGCATCTAGAAATAAAGAGGTTATAGTGCCCCGCTACTTGTCACTCTATAGACCCATCATAGAGTACGATGCCATATTTGAGATGTACCTCACAAGACACTTCCAACAGCTGGAAAGACCACAAAAGTACCTCACCAAGAGGATTACTGGCATCAAACATATATCCTATGCAGCCCGACTGAAAAATCTCCGGTTGTACTCCGTGACATATCGTTTAGTCAGAGGTGATCTCTGCCTGACTTACAAATCCATGCCCAACTCAAAATTGATGGACATGCTCCACCTAAAGAAATCCAAGTCACTGAGAGCCGCGTGCTCTAGTGAGCTAAACCTCACCACAACAATAAATAGAACATGCTGGAGGAATAGATTCCTGTCACAGAGACTCCCCATGCTTTGGAACAAAATTCCAAATTACAGCAGGCAGAGCCCCTCACGAACACTCTTCAAGAGAATCCTTGACAAGTGGATGGGTAACAGAAAATACACCCCTGGGATCACTTCACTGGCTCTGCTTGACAGAGGATCAGTTAATTAATCAATGGGGCGGCGAAAGCCGACACACTCTGGCTAGGCTTATAAATGCACTCGGGCGGATAGCCTAGTACCTACCTATGAACCTATACAATAGAAGTAAACAGGATATGTTACTGTGCTGCTAAATTAATAACAGATGAGGTTTTACCACAAGAACATAGGGTAGTGAGGAGAAAGGAAGGGGAGAAGTTGAACACCATCATGGAGCTATCGAATAAAGAAAACTATAAAGCAATTAAGACAAGAAGTGTCACTCTTAGAAGACTATAGAAGTGGGAATAGATCAACAAATACTAAGAGAGATAGATGTGATTAAAGCAATGCACAGTGTCAGAACAGATCAGGATCTATCATGCACTATCGCAAATAAACTAAAAGTTTCAGCACAGGTGGAAAAACTTAGAAGATACACAGATACATAAGGGAAAAAGTACAAAATAAGCTATTTATCGATGATCCAAAAAGTTTTACAAAGAGCTGGGAAATAAGGTAAAAGGAATTTCAAAGACCACCAAAAAAAGTAGTAGTAGATACATTTTGGAGAGGTATCTATGAAGATCCTGTGGAACATAACATTTTGGAGAGGTATCTATGAAGATCCCGTGGAACATAATAAAGATGCTAAATGGAGAGAAGAAGTAAAAAAAAGAATAAGAAGTTTAAAGGTACAGGATGTGAAATGGAATGAAGTAGTTAAGAAAACCTCTAACTGGAAAACCCCAGGCCCAGATGCAGTACCTAACTTTTGGTTAGAAGTATTAACTTCTTTGCACAAAGATTTAGCTATGAGTAAGAACTCCAGTGGCTCTACTTGACAGAGGCAATGGGAACTAATGTCAGGCAGCATGATGCCAGGGCACCTTTATGTGGTAGGTTTGTAAAGGCTCCAGGGCTATTAGCCTAGTACACACATATGAACCTATTTATATGCACACCCCAAACAGACACCAACCTGGCTAATAACAAGCAAAGCAATGTTCCTACTTAAGAGTGAATCTGCAAGCTACCCTAAAAATTGCAGACCAATAACTTGACTTCCAATACATAAACTACACAGGAACTGATGTTAACAGGGTTTATAGTCATTTAGAAGAAAACTTAATTATGGCAGGAGAACAAAAGGACAATAAAAGATGGTCATATGGAACAAAGGATCAGGTGTTGTTAAATAAAGCCATACTGGAGAAAGTACAGTTGTGCACCTACCATAAATGTAGATTTTCGAGTGTGTTCACTTTGCAGTCATTACTCTTGGGTTATCCTGCTGGCAGGCTACCCGCAGTCGGCCTGAATTCCAAAGTCTTGGATCGGCATCGGTTGCTGTCACCTCTTCCCTGATGTCAGTGCGCCAGGGGTATAAAAGATGCAGCCGACGCCATTTTCTTCAGTTTTTCTGGCCCCAGATGTCAGGTGGCCCCAAAAGGGTAGGCTAAAAATATGTCTATAAAGCATGCATGCCAGAAGTAACAAATTTCCTTCATCTACAAGCAAATACACAACATAGGTTGTATAGAATAGAGAAGTACAGATAAGTTCCAGCAAAGAAATGGGGGGTGGTGGGAGGGTAACCTGGACTGCAACAGTGAATACACTCAAACATCTACATTTATGGTAGGTACACTGTACTATGTTCATCGTGTTTCACTGTTGCAGTCATTGCAATTGGGTTGAATCCCAAAGCTAAGGTTGGGAGGTTGGAGCTAAATAGAATTAGGAGCGGCTATGAGGCCCTGCAGGACTACAGTGGCAAAGCCTGCCCTGGATTTGGAGTAGACTGGTAAGTGGTAGTGCTTTGTAAAAGTATACACTGAACTCCAAGTTGCAGCCTCTAAGATGTCTTTGGTTGGCACTCCTCTGAGGAAGGCTGCTGAAGTGGATGCTGCTCTGGTTGAATGTGGCCTAATGTCCTTAGGCACTGACTTGCCATGTTGAGAATAGCATAAACGAATGCAGTGACCTATCCACTTGGAAATAGTATGCTTTGAGATAGCCTTTCCTTGTGATTCTGCAGCATATGCTACCAGTAATTGCTCAGGCTTTCTGAAAGCTTTGGTTCTGTCCAAGTGGAAGCGCAGTTGTCTGTGTATGTCCAAAGAATGCAGAAGTTTCTCACCCTTATTCTGCGGGTTTGGATAAAAGGTAGGCAAATGAATAGTTTGGCTGAGGGCCACACTGGACACTACCTTAGGCATAAAAGTGCGGTTTGTCCTTAGAGAAACCCTATCTGGATGAAAAATGATAAAAGATTCAACAGCCATGATTGCCTGTAGCTCTGAGACTCGTCTTGCAGAGGTTATTGCTAGGAGCAGAGCTGTTTTCCATGATAAAAATTTTATGTCAGCTGTAGCGGCTGGCTCAAAAGGCGGCAGAGTGAGTTTTTCCAAGATATAATTGAGGTCCCATGCAGGTATTGGTGCTCTCCCTGGAGGCCGTAAGTTTTTGGCTCCTCTGAGGTACTGCCTTAATAAAGGATGAGAAAAAATAGGTGGCTCTGTGTTGTAATGAGCTGAAAAGTACAGTTTTGTACCTACCATAAATGTAGATGTTCGAGTGCTCATGCAGCTGCAGTCATAACAGATGGGTTATCCTGCCGTCAGGCGGGTCCTCGGTCAGCCGAATTCCAAAGTCTAGGTCCGGCGTCGGTTGTCATCGCTTCTTCCCTGACGTCAGCGCGGCAGGGGTATAAAAGAGGCAGCCAACGCCATTTTCTTCAGTTTTTCTTGCCCCAGATGTCAGGTGCCCCCAGAAAGAAGGCAAACATAATGTTACGCAAAGATGCAATGTTGATAAATCAAAAACAGTAGTTGCAAGCAAATACACCATAAAAGAATACCCCAAAAAGGTTATATGAAAAGTGTTTGTCATAAGGCCTGTCCTAAGAGGGGATGGAGGGAGGGAAACCTGGACTGCAGCTGTATGAGCACTCTAACATCTACATTTATGGTAGGTACAAAACTGTACTATGTTCATCGTGCATACAGCTGCAGTCATAACAGATGGGTAGAATCCCAAAGCTAAATAAGGGTGGTAGGCACTAAGTGGAGTTAGGAGGGGCTAGGATGCCCTGCAGGACTGCTGTGGCAAAGCCCGCTCTAGATTTTGAGTACAGTGGGAGGTGATAGTGCTTGGAGAAAGTGTGCACTGAACTCCAGGTGACTGCTTCCAAAATGTCCTTGGTAGGGACCCCCCTGAGGAAGGCTGCAGAGGTAGCTGTGGCTCTGGTGGAGTGGGATCTGATGCATGCAGGCACAGTTTTTCCATGAAATGAGTAACAAAAGCGTATGCAGTGGGCTATCCATTTTGAAATTGTCTGTTTGGAAATAGCCTTTCTCTGAGCACCTACAGCATAGGACACAAAGAGTTGCTCAGATTTCCTGAATGGCTTTGTTCTGTCCAAGTAGTAACAAAGTTGTCTGTGAATGTCCAAGGAATGTAGTAGTCTTTCCCCTTTGTTTTGTGGATTAGGATAAAAGGTAGGTAAGTGGATAGTCTGATTCAAAGCTACACTGGATACTACCTTTGTCATAAAGGTAGGATTGGTTCGTAAGGAGACTCTGCCCTGATGGAAAATGATGAATGGTTGCACAGCCATGAGGGCCTGTAGCTCCGAAACCCTGCGTGCTGAGGTGATAGCCAGAAGAAAGGCTGTTTTCCATGACAAGTACTGTAACTCTGTTGAAGAAGCTGGCTCGAAGGGAGGAAGGGTCAGCTTTTCCAATACGTAGTTGAGGTCCCAAGCAGGGACTGGTGGTTTCCTTGGGGGTTTTATATTCTTTGCCCCTCTGAGGAACTGCCTTAAGAGAGGGTGAGAGAATAAAGGAGGATCTGTGTTGTATTGTGCAGAAATGGCTGAAGCGTGGATCTTGATGGAGGAGAAGGAAAGTCCATTCTTTAACATCTCAGCTAGGTACTGCAAAATTTGAGGTATATTTATTACCCAAGGATTCTGCCCCTTCTTTTGATTCCAGGCACAAAATCGTTTCCATTTGGCGGAGTAGGCCTTTCTAGTAGAAAGTCTTCTGGCCTCCAAGATGACGTCCTGCACCTCCTTGGAGAGTAGAAACTGTTGGGAAATCAAGGAATTCTCCATGCAGCTAGATTTAGGGTTTTGAGACGGCTGTGAAGGGTTTTGTAGTTGTGCTGGGACAACAGAAGAGGGACTAGAGGTAGGGTCCATGGTGGGGAATGTGTCAGGCTCTTCAGGAGCGGATACCAGTGCTGTCTTGGCCAGTCTGGAGCGATGAGAATCATTTTTGGCCTCTCTGCTCTGGCTTTTAATAGAACTTTGGGCAGCAGAGGAAGAGGCAAGGAAGGCATAGACTGTCAATGTTGCCCAATTGAAGGAAAGTGCATCCACTTTCCAGGCCTGTGGATGATAGGTCCTTGAACAAAATTTTTTTAACTGGCAATTTCTGTGGGTAGCAAAGAGATCTATGTCTGGCTGTCCCCATGCCTGAGTTATCTTTGTGAAAACTTGAGGATGCAACTTCCATTCGTGTGGGTCTGTCATATTTCTGCTTAAGTTGTCTGCCAGTGTGTTTTCCTTCCCTGGCAGGAATTGTGCCTGTAGTTGAATTTGCAATTCCAGTGCTGTGTTCCATAGGGTCATGGCTTGCCTGCACAGGGGGTATGAATGAGTTCCCCCCTGTTTGTTTATGTACCACATCACTGTGGTGTTGTCTGTCCTTATCAATAGCTGGCCTGGATGCAGTAGGTCTTTGAAGGTCATAATAGCCTTTTGCACGGCTAGCATCTCCTTTTGATGTGAAGGTGCTTCTCTTTTCGGGTCCATTTTCCCTGAATGCACTGATCTGTCATGTGTGCTCCCCAGGCGTAGTCTGAGGCGTCTGTTGTGATGATTTGAGTTGCTTGAGGTACACAGAAAGGAAGACCTGTGTTTCTTTGGCAAGCTTGAGCCCACCACAAAAATTCCTTTTGAAGGCATGGAATGAGTGGGATAATTGCTTCCAAGCTGTGGCTGTGTTGAGACCATAAGTTTTTCAGGTACCATTGAAGTTTCCTCATATGCAGCTTTGCACATGGGATTAATAGGATGCAAGATGCCATGAATCCCAGAGCCTGCAGGATTTTCCTTGCAGTTAGCCTGGTGTAAATTGCCATTTTTCTGAAGTATTGAGACAGTTGCCCTTGCTTGCCTGGCGTGAGGTAAGCCATCTGGGTGGTTGTATCCAAGCTGGCACCCAGGAAAATTATTTGTTGAGAGGGTATTAGTTTTGATTTCTTTTTGTTGACTGTGTATCCCAGGAAGTTCAACAGTTTTATTACAAATGCCAGGTGCTGCAGTAGTATGTCCTTGCTATCCGCTTGGATCAGGCAGTCGTCCAGATATGGGTAGATTTGTATCCCTTGTAGTCTGCAGAAGGCGATTACTGATGCCAGGCATTTCGTAAACACTCTGGGCGCAGTAGATAAGCCAAAGGGCAATGCAGAGAATTGGTAATAGGTTGAACCTGCAAGAAATCTGAGGTATCTTCTGCAATCTTGTCTGATAGGGACATGCAGGTATGCCTCCTTGAGGTCCAGTGTTACCAGCCAAGACTCCTTGCCCAGCATGGGAAGAAGCTGCTGTAATGTGAGCATCTTGAATTTTGGCACCTGTAGATATGTGTTTAGGATGGATAGGTTTAAGATAGGTCTCCAATCTTTGTCTTTCCTTGGTACCAGGAATAGTGCTGGAATAAAACCCTTGACCTTGTTCTTTTGCAGGTACCTCTTGAATTGCTTTCATGTCCATGAGAGCTGAAACTTGTTTTTGTGCCTCTGCCCTTTGATTTTGTGGCAGGTTTGGCATGCCTCTCATTTTTGGAAGGGTGTGAAAGTGGAACTTGTAGCCTCTGTCTATAATGTCCAGAATCCATTTGTCTTTTGTAACAATATGCCAATTTTTTGAGAATAATGTCAGTTTTCCACCCAAAGGTGCTGCCATTAAAGCTTTGCTTGGCAGGTGTAGGGGGAAGTCATTGTGTCTGTTTTCTAAAAGACTGTGATCTATCTTCTCCACCTCTTGGGGTTGGTGCTTGCCACTGTTTGTCTCTGAAAGATCCTTGAGGTTGCCCTCTACCCCTTGGGCGCCTGTATCTGCCCCTTTGAGGTCTGTCCATGGCTGGAAAGGATCAGTTTTTTGAAGGCCAGTTTCTGCTGAAACATGGAGGCTGTACCTGCAGGAAATCTATCACTGTTTGCATTGATTTCGCTTTTTCCTCCATTTTCTTTAGCACCTCCTCAGCTTTAACACCAAACAATACATCTTTTTGAAGAGGTGCAACTAATAATTTAGCTTTGACATGATCTGGTAAGGTTTGCTCTTTGAGCCAAGCGTGCCTACGTATAACAGACCCCGTAACAGCAGCTCTACATGAGGCCTCTAAAGCATCAAAACCACACTGCAAGGTATGTTTACCCACTTGCTCTGCACCATGCAACAAATCCTTAACTCTTTTAAATCTTGTTGTTCTGGTTGCGTCATCTTGCTTTTCAGCTGAGCTATCAAAAACTGTTGATACCTTAACATATGGAACTGACAGTTTAATGCCCTCATGGTTAAAGTGGCCGAGGTGTACACCTTTTTCCCCCACCTTTCTAAAGCTCTGGAATCTCTCTCTGAAGGTAATGGGTTTTTTGCAGTAGAGGCCTTAATTTCCTTGGGACTCTGTGAAATTGTTTCTGGGTCAGCAGTATGGCTTTTATATAGGAACTGGTGAGAATCAGGAACCCGGTAATACCTGTCTGGTTTAACAGGAGCTGGAGGCAAAGAATCTGGATTAAGGCTGGCTTCTGTGTACACATCATCCAATATATCTAAAACAGGAGGGATAGCCAGGGGCCTATACTGGGGGAGCAGAAGAAATTCCCTGAGCCTTTTCTTGGAATCTGAGTAATCTTGGCCTTCCCAGTGAAAGTGTTCCCTCAATGTATGCAGGGTTTCCCCAAAAGAGAAGTCCTCGGGGGGGGGGGGGCCGAGAGAATAGACTCCTCTGCAACAGTCTTCGAATGGAGAATAGGCATAATCCTGGTCCTCAGATAGTTCTGAGGTAATAGAAGCTTGATCTGAGCAAGGGTAGTCTTCCTCTAACCTGGGCCTTTTGTCAGAGGGGGGTTGAGAACCCCTGATAAGAGTAATCAAATCCTCAGCCATTTTAAGCATCTGTTTTTTAGGCATGGTGCCTTGAGAGGGGGTCTGAGGAACCTGTTTTTTGGTTTTCATGGCTGCTTTAGATTTAGTGAAGGCTTTAATAGAGAAGGAGGAAGGCCTGAAGACCCCTTGAGAAATGGCAGGCCTGTCTAAAT
>NC_056728.1:1578161148-1578182105 GCF_019279795.1 Protopterus annectens | reverse complement strand
ATAACTAAAAAAACCCCCAAATTAAAAAAAACTACAGCCTAATAATGTCTAATACCTGACATACACCCTGATAATATGTAATACCTGACATACAGTTTAATAATGTCTAATACCTGACATACACCCTGATAATATGTAATACCTGACGTTCAGCTTAATAATGTATAATACCTGACATGCACCCTGATAATATGTAACACCTGATGTACAGCCTAATAATGTCTAATATCTGACATACAACCTGATAATATGTAATACCTGACATACAGTTTACTAATGTCTAATACCTGACATACACCCTGATAATATGTAATACCTGACATACAGTTTAATAAGGTCTAATACCTGACATACACCCTGCTAATATGTAATACCTGATGTACAGTTTAATAATGTCTAATACATTACATACAACGTGATAATATATAATACCTGACATACAGTTTAATAATGTCTAATACCTGACATACACCCTGATAATATATAATACCTGACATACAGTTTAATAATCTCTAATACCTGACATGCACCCTGATAATATGTAACACCTGATGTACAGCCTAATAATGTCTAATACCTGACATACAACCTGATAATATGTAATACCTGACATACAGCCTAATAATGTCTAATACTTGACATACACCCTGATAATATGTAATACCTGACATACAGTTTAATAATGTCTAATACCTGACATACACCCTGCTAATATGTAATACCTGATGTACAGTTTAATAATGTCTAATACATTACATACACACTGATAATATGTAATACCTGATCTACAGTTTAATAATGTCTAATACCTGACATACACCCTGATAATATGTAATACCTGACATAAAGCTTAATAATGTCTAATACCTGACATACACCCTGATAATATGTAATACCTGATGTACAGCTTAATAATGTCTAATACCTGACATACACCCTGATAATATGTAATACCGGACACACAGTTTAATAATGTCTAATACCTAACATACACCCTGATAATATGTAATACCTGATGTACAGTTTAATAATGCCTAATACCTGACATACACCCTGATAATATGTAATACCTGATGTACAGTTTAATAATGTATAATACCTGACATACACCCTGATAATATGTAATACCAGACATACAGCTTAATAATGTCTAATACCTGACATACACCCTGCTAATATGTAATACCTGACGTACAGTTTAATAATGTCTAATACATTACATACAACCTGATAATATATAATACCTGACATACAGTTTAATAATCTCTAATACCTGACATGCACCCTGATAATATGTAACACCTGATGTACAGCCTAATAATGTCTAATACCTGACATACACCCTGATAATATGTAATACCTGACATACAGCTTAATAATGTCTAATACCTGACATACACCCTGATAATATGTAATACCTGACATACAGCTTAATAATGTCTAATACCTGACATACACCCTGATAATATGTAATACCTGACATACAGTTTAATAATGTCTAATACCTGACATACACCCTGATAATATGTAATACCTGATGTACAGTTTAATAATGTCTAATACATGACATACACCCTGATAATATGTAATACCTAACGTACAGCCTAATAATATGTAATACCTGACGTACAGCTTAATAATGTCTAATACCTGACATACACCCTGATAATATGTAATACCTGACATACAGTTTAATAATGTCTAATACCTGACATACACCCTGATAATATGTAATACCTGATGTACAGCTTAATAATGTCTAATACCTGACATACACCCTGATAATATGTAATACCTGACATACAGCCTAATAATGTCTAATACCTGACATACACCCTGATAATATGTAATACCTGACATATAGTTTAATAATCTCTAATACCTGATAATATGTAATACCTGATGTACAGCCTAATAATGTCTAATACCTGACATACAGCCTGATAATATGTAATACCTGACATACAGCTTAACAATGTCTAATACCTGACATACACCCTGATAATATGTAATACCTGACATACAGTTTAATAATGTCTAATACATGACATACACCCTGATAATATGTAATACCTGACGTAAAGCTTAATAATGTCTAAAACCTGACATACACCCTGATAATATGTAATACCTGACACACAGTTTAATAATGTCTAATACCTGACATACACCCTGATAATATGTAATACCTGACGTACAACCTAATAATATCTAATACCTGACATACACCCTGATAATATGTATTACCCTGATAATATGTAATACCTGACACACAGCTTAATAATGTCTAATACCTGACATACACCCTGATAATATGTAATACCTGACATACAGTTTAATAATGTCTAATACCTGACATACACCCTGATAATATGTAATACCTGACATACAGCTTAATAATGTCTAATACCTTACATACACCCTGATAATATGTAATACCCGAAGTACAGTTTAATAATGTCTAATACCTGACATACACCCTGATAATATGTAACACTTGACGCACAGCCTAATAATGTCTAATACCTGACATACACCCTGATAATATGTTAAACCTGACATACAGTTTAATAATGTGTAATACCTGACATACACCCTGATAATATGTAAAACCTGACAAAAAGCCTAATAATGTCTAATACCTGACATATAGCTTAATAATGTCTAATACCTGAAATACACCCTGATAATATGTAATACCTGACACACAGTTTAATAATGTCTAATACCTGACATACACCCTGATAATATGTAA
Organism: Protopterus annectens; assembly: GCF_019279795.1. Lineage (NCBI taxonomy): Eukaryota > Metazoa > Chordata > Ceratodontiformes > Protopteridae > Protopterus > Protopterus annectens. Next base: position 1,578,179,350 of record NC_056728.1, on the reverse strand, counting down.
TACCTGACATACAGCCTAATAATGTCTAATACCTGACATACACCCTGATAATATATAATACCTGACATACAGTTTAATAATCTCTAATACCTAACATGCACCCTGATAATATGTAACACCTGATGTACAGCCTAATAATGTCTAATACCTGACATACACCCTGATAATATGTAATACCTGACATACAGCTTAATAATGTCTAATACCTGACATACACCCTGCTAATATGTAATACCTGACGTACAGTTTAATAATGTCTAATACATTACATACAACCTGATAATATATAATACCTGACATACAGTTTAATAATCTCTAATACCTGACATGCACCCTGATAATATGTAACACCTGATGTACAGCCTAATAATGTCTAATACCTGACATACAACCTGATAATATGTAATACCTGACATACACCCTGATAATATGTAATACCTGACATACAGCTTAATAATGTCTAATACCTGACATACACCCTGATAATATGTAATACCCGATGTACAGTTTAATAAGGTCTACTACCTGACATACACCCTGATAATATGTAATACCTAACGTACAGCTTAATAATGTCTAATACCTGACATACACCCTGATAATATGTAATACCTGACATACAGTTTAATAATGTCTAATACCTGACATACACCCTGATAATATGTAATACCTGATGTACAGCTTAATAATGTCTAATACCTGACATACACCCTGATAATATGTAATACCTGACATACAGTTTAATAATGTCTAATACCTGACATACACCCTGATAATATGTAATACCTGACATACAGCCTAATAATGTCTAATACCTGACATACACCCTGATAATATGTAATACCCGTACAGTTTAATAATGTCTAATACCTGACATACACCCTGATAATATGTAATACCTGACATACAGCTTAATAATGTCTAATACCTGACATACACCCTGATAATATGTAATACCTGATGTACAGTTTAATAATGTCTAATACCTGACATACACCCTGATAATATATAATACCTGACATACAGTTTAATAATCTCTAATACCTGACATACACCCTGATAATATGTAATACCTGATGTACAGCTTAATAATGTCTAATACCTGACATACACCCTGATAATATGTAATACCTGACATACAGTTTAATAATGTCTAATACCTGACATACACCCTGATAATATGTAATACCTGACATACAGCTTAATAATGTCTAATACCTGACATACACCCTGATAATATGTAATACCTGAAGTACAGTTTAATAATGTCTAATACCTGACATACACCCTGATAATATGTAATACCTGACATACAGCCTAATAATATCTAATACCTGACATACAGTTTAATAATGTCTAATACCTGACATACACCCTGATAATATGTAATACCTGATACAGCCTAATAATGTCTAATACCTGACATACACCCTGATAATATGTAATACCTGACGTACAGCTTAATAATGTCTTATACCTGACATACACCCTGATAATATGTAATACCTGACGCACAGTTTAATAATGTCTAATACCTGACATACACCCTGATAATATGTAATACCTGATGTACAGTTTAATAATGTCTAATACCTGACATACACCCTGATAATATGTAATACCTGACGTACAGTTTAATAATGTCTAATACCTGAAATACAGCGTATAAATGTCTAATACCTGACATACACCCTGATAATATGTAATACCTGACATACAGTTTAATAATGTCTAATACCTGACATACACCCTGATAATATGTAATACCTGACATACAGCTTAATAATGTCTAATACCTGACATACACCCTGATAATATGTAATACCTGACGTACAGTTTAATAATGTCTAATACCTGACATACACCCTGATAATATGTAATACCTGATGTACAGTTTAATAATGTCTAATACCTGACATACACCCTGATAATATGTAATACCTGACATACAGCCTAATAATGTCTAATACCTGACATACACCCTGATAATATGTAATACCTGACATACAGCCTGATAATATGTAATACCTGACATACAGCTTAATAATGTCTAATACCTGACATACACCCTGATAATATGTAATACCTGACGTACAGTTTAATAATCTCTAATACCTGACATACACCCTGATAATATGTAATACCTGACATACACCCTGATAATATGTAATACCTGACATACAGCTTAATAATGTCTAATACCTGACATACACCCTGATAATATGTAATACCTGACATACAGTTTAATAATCTCTAATACCTGACATGCACCCTGATAATATGTAACACCTGATGTACAGCCTAATAATGTCTAATACCTGACATACACCCTGATAATATGTAATACCTGACATACAGTTTAATAATGTCTAATACCTGACATACACCCTGATAATATGTAATACCCGAAGTACAGTTTAATAATGTCTAATACCTGACATACACCCTGATAATATGTAATACCTGATGTACAGTTTAATAATGTCTAATACCTGACATACACCCTGATAATATGTAATACCTGACGTACAGCTTAATAATGTCTAATACCTGACATACACCCTGATAATATGTAATACCTGACATACAGCTTAATAATGTCTAATACCTGACATACACCCTGATAATATGTAATACCTGACATACAGCTTAATAATGTCTAATACCTGACATACACCCTGATAATATGTAATACCCGAAGTACAGTTTAATAATGTCTAATACCTGACATACACCCTGATAATATGTAACACTTGACGTACAGCCTAATAATGTCTAATACCTGACATACACCCTGATAATATGTAATACCTGACATACAGTTTAATAATGTCTAATACCTGACATGCACCCTGATAATATGTAACACCTGATGTACAGCCTAATAATGTCTAATACCTGACATACAACCTGATAATATGTAATACCTGACATACAGCCTAATAATGTCTAATACTTGACATACACCCTGATAATATGTAATACCTGACATACAGCTTAATAATGTCTAATACCTGACATACACCCTGATAATATGTAATACCTGACATACACACTGATAATATGTAACACCTGATCTACAGCTTAATAATGTCTAATACCTGACATACACCCTGATAATATGTAATACCTGATGTACAGCCTAATAATGTCTAATACCTGACATACACCCTGATAATATGTAATACCTGACATACACCCTGATAATATGTAATACCTGACATACAGTTTAATAATGTCTAATACCTGACATACACCCTGATAATATGTAATACCTGACATACAGCTTAATAATGTCTAATACCTGACATACACCCTGATAATATGTAATACCTGACTTACAGTTTAATAATATGTTATACCTGACATACAGTTTAATAATGTCTAATACCTGACATACACCCTGATAATATGTAATACCTGACGTACAGCTTAATAATGTCTAATACCTGACATACACCCTGATAATATGTAATACCTGACGTACAGCCTAATAATGTCTAATACCTGACATACACCCTGATAATATGTAATACCTGACATACAGCTTAATAATGTCTAATACCTGACATACACCCTGATAATTTGTAATACTCGAAGTACAGTTTAAAAATGTCTAATACCTGACATACACCCTGATAATATGTAACACTTGACGTACAGCCTAATAATGTCTAATACCTGACATACACCCTGATAATATGTAATACCTGATGTACAGCTTAATAATGTCTAATACCTGACATACACCCTGATAATATGTAATACCTGACGTACAGTTTAATAATGTCTAATACCTGACATACACCCTGATAATATGTAATACCTGACGTACAGCCTAATAATGTCTAATACCTGACATACACCCTGATAATATGTAATACCTGACATACAGTTTAATAATGTCTAATACATGACATACACCCTGATAATATGTAATACCTAACGTACAGCCTAATAATATGTAATACCTGACGTACAGCTTAATAATGTCTAATACCTGACATACACCCTGATAATATGTAATACCTGACATACAGCTTAACAATGTCTAATACCTGACATACACCCTGATAATATGTAATACCCAAAGTACAGTTTAATAATGTCTAATACCTGTCATACACACTGATAATATGTAATACCTGACGTACAGCTTAATAATGTCTAATACCTGACATACACCCTGATAATATGTAATACCTGACATGCAGTTTAATAATGTCTAATACCTGACATACAGCTTAATAATGTCTAATACCTGACATACACCCTGATAATATGTAATACCTGACATACAGCTTAATAATGTCTAATACCTGACATACACCCTGATAATATGTAATACCTGACATACAGTTTAATAATGTCTAATACCTGACATACACCCTGATAATATGTAATACCTGATGTACAGCTTAATAATGTCTAATACCTGACATACACCCTGATAATATGTAATACCTGACATACAGCCTAATAATGTCTAATACCTGACATACACCCTGATAATATGTAATACCTGACATACAGTTTAATAATGTCTAATACCTGACATACACCCTGATAATATGTAATACCTGACGTACAGCCTAATAATGTCTAATACCTGACATACACCCTGATAATATGTAATACCTGACATACAGCTTAATAATGTCTAATACCTGACATACACCCTGATAATATGTAATACCTGACATACAGCTTAATAATGTCTAATACCTGACATACACCCTGATAATATGTAATACCTGATGTACAGTTTAATAATGTCTAATACCTGACATACACCCTGATAATATGTAATACCTGACATACAGCTTAATAATGTCTAATACCTGACATACACCCTGATAATATGTAATACCTGACATACAGCTTAATAATGTCTAATACCTGACATACACCCTGATAATATGTAATACCCGACATACAGCTTAATAATGTCTAATACCTGACATACACCCTGATAATATGTAATACCTGACATACAGTTTAATAATGTCTAATACCTGACATACACACTGATAATATGTAATACCTGATGTACAGCTTAATAATGTCTAATACCTGACATACACCCTGATAATATGTAATACCTGACATACAGCTTAATAATGTCTAATACCTGACATACACCCTGATAATATGTAATACCTGACATACAGTTTAATAATGTCTAATACCTGACATACACCCTGATAATATGTAATACCCGAAGTACAGTTTAATAATGTCTACTACCTGACATACACCCTGATAATATGTAATACCTAACGTACAGCATAATAGTGTATAATACCTGACATACACCCTGATAATATGTAATACCTGACGCACAGTTTAATAATGTCTAATACCTGACATACACCCCGATAATATGTAATACCTAACGTACAGGCTAATAATATGTAATACCTGATGTACAGCTTAATAATATGTAATACCTGACATACAGCTTAATAATGTCTAATACCTTACATACACCCTGATAATATGTAATACCCGAAGTACAGTTTAATAATGTCTAATACCTGACATACAGCCTGATAATATGTACTACCTGAAGTACAGCTTAATAATGTCTAATACCTGACATGCACACTGATAATATGTAATACCTGACATACAGTTTAATAATGTCTAATATATGACATACACCCTGATAATATGTAATACCTAACGTAGAGCCTAATAATATCTAATACCTGACGTAGAGCTTAATAATGTGTAATACCTGACATACACCCTGATAATATGTAAAACCTGACGAACAGCCTAATAATGTCTAATACCTGAAATACACCCTGATAAAATGTAATACCTGACATACAGTTTAATAATGTCTAATACCTGATATGCACCCTGATAATATGTAACACCTGATGTACAGCTTAATAATATCTAATACCTGACATACACCCTGGTAAAATGTAATACCTGATGTACAGCCTAATAATGTCTAATACCTGACATATACCCTGATAATATGTAATACCTGACATACACCCTGATAATATGTAATACCCGTACAGTTTAATAATGTCTAATACCTGACATACACCCTGATAATATGTAATACCTGACATAAAGCTTAATAATGTCTAATACCTGACATACACCCTGATAATATGTAATACCTGATGTACAGTTTAATAATGTCTAATACCTGACATACACCCTGATAATATGTAATACCTGATGTACAGTTTAATAATGTCTAATACCTGACATACACCCTGATAATATGTAATACCTGATGTACAGTTTAATAATGTCTAATACCTGACATACACCCTGATAATATGTAATACCTGATGTACAGTTTAATAATGTCTAATACCTGACATACACCCTGATAATATGTAATACCTGATGTACAGCCTAATAATGTCTAATACCTGACATACACCCTGATAATATGTAATACCTGACATACAGCTTAATAATGTCTAATACCTGACATACACCCTGATAATATGTAATACCCGAAGTACAGTTTAATAATGTCTAATACCTGTCATACACACTGATAATATGTAATACCTGACATACAGTTTAATAATGTCTAATACCTGACATACACCCTGATAATATGTAATACCTAATGTACAGCCTAATAATATGTAATACCTGACATACAGCTTAATAATGTCTAATACCTGACATACACCCTGATAATATGTAATACCTGACGTACAGTTTAATAATGTCTAATACCTGACATACACACTGATAATATGTAATACCTGACGTACAGCTTAATAATGTCTAATACCTGACATACACCCTGATAATATGTAATACCTGACATACAGCCTAATAATGTCTAATACCTGACATACACCCTGATAATATGTAATACCTGACATACAGTTTAATAATGTCTAATACCTGACATACACCCTGATAATATGTAATACCTGATGTACAGCCTAATAATGTCTAATACCTGACATACACCCTGATAATATGTAATACCTGACATACAGCTTAATAATGTCTAATACCTGACATACACCCTGATAATATGTAATACCCGAAGTACAGTTTAATAATGTCTACTACCTGACATACACCCTGATAATATGTAATACCTAACGTACAGCATAATAATGTCTAATACCTGACATACACCCTGATAATATGTAATACCCGACATACAGCTTAATAATGTCTAATACCTGACATACACCCTGATAATATGTAATGCCTAATGTACAGCTTAATAATGTCTAAAACCTGACATACACCCTGATAATATGTAATACCTGGTGCACAGTTTAATAATGTCTAATACCTGACATACAACACTATAATATGTAATACCTAAAATACAGCCTAATAATATGTAATATCTGACGTACAGCTTAATAATATGTAATACCTGACACAGTTTAATAATGTCTAATATATGACATACAACTTCATAATATGTAATACCTAACGTACAGCCTAATAATATCTAATACCTGACGTAGAGCTTAATAATGTCTAATACCTGAGATACACCCTGATAATATGTAATACCTGACATACAGTTTAATAATGTCTAATACCTGACATACACCCTGATAATATGTAATACCTGACATACAGTTTAATAATGTCTAATACCTGACATACACTCTGATAATATGTAATACCTGATGTACAGCTTAATAATGTCTAATACCTGACATACACCCTGATAATATGTAATACCTGATGTACAGCCTAATAATGTCTAATACCTGACATATACCCTGATAATATGTAATACCTGACATACACCCTGATAATATGTAATACCCGTACAGTTTAATAATGTCTAATACCTGACATACACCCTGATAATATGTAATACCTGACGTACAGCTTAATAATGTCTAATACCTGACATACACCCTGATAATATGTAATACCTGACATACAGTTTAATAATGTCTAATACATGACATACACCCTGATAATATGTAATACCTAACGTACAGCCTAATAATATGTAATACCTGACGTACAGCTTAATAATGTCTAATACCTGACATACACCCTGATAATATGTAATACCTGACGTACAGCCTAATAATGTCTAATACCTGACATACACCCTGATAATATGTAATACCCGACATACAGCTTAATAATGTCTAATACCTGACATACACCCTGATAAGTTGTAATACTCGAAGTACAGTTTAATAATGTCTAATACCTGACATACACACTAATATGTAATACCTGATGTACAGCTTAATAATGTCTAATACCTGATATACACCCTGATAAAATGTAATATTAGACGTACAAATTAATAATGTCTAATACCTGACATGCACACTGATAATATGTAATACCTAACGTACAGTTTAATAATGTCTAATACATGACATACACCCTGATAATATGTAATACCTCACGTAAAGCCTAATAATATGTAATACCTGACATACAGCTTAATAATGTCTAATACCTGACGTACAGTTTAATAATGTCTAATACATGACATACACCCTAATATGCAAAACCAAACGTACAGCCTAATAATATGTAATACCTGACGTACAGCTTAATAATGTCTAATACCTGACATACACCCTGATAATATGTAATACCTGACATACAGCTTAATAATGTCTAATACCTGACATACACCCTGATAATATGTAATACCCGAAGTACAGTTTAATAATGTCTAATACCTGACATACACCCTGATAATATGTAATACCTGATGTACAGCTTAATAATGTCTAATACCTGACATGCACACTGATAATATGTAATACCTGACGTACAGTTTAATAATGTCTAATACATGACATACACCCTGATAATATGTAATACCTAACGTAAAGCCTAATAATATGTAATACCTGACATACAGCTTAATAATGTCTAATACCTGACATACACCCTGATAATATGTAATACCCGAAGTACAGTTTAATAATGTCTAATACCTGACATACACACTGATAATATGTAATACCTGACGTACAGCTTAATAATGTCTAATACCTGACATACACCCTGATAATATGTAATACCTGACATACAGCCTAATAATGTCTAATACCTGACATACACCCTGATAATATGTAATACCTGACGCACAGTTTAATAATGTCTAATACCTGACATACACCCCGATAATATGTAATACCTAACGTACAGGCTAATAATATGTAATACCTGATGTACAGCTTAATAATATGTAATACCTGACATACAGCTTAATAATGTCTAATACCTTACATACACCCTGATAATATGTAACACTTGACGTACAGCCTAATAATGTCTAATACCTGACATACACCCTGATAATATGTAATACCTGACATACAGTTTAATAATGTCTAATACCTGACATACACCCTGATAATATGTAACACTTGACGTACAGCCTAATAATGTCTAATACCTGACATACACCCTGATAATATGTAATACCTGACGTACAGCTTAATAATGTCTAATACCTGACATGCACACTGATAATATGTAATACCTGACGTACAGCTTAATAATGTCTAATACCTGACATACACCCTGATAATATGTAATACCTGACATACAGTTTAATAATGTCTAATACCTGACATACAACCTGATAATATGTAATACCTGACATACAGCCTAATAATGTCTAATACTTGACATACACCCTGATAATATGTAATACCTGACATACAGCTTAATAATGTCTAATACCTGACATACACCCTGATAATATGTAATACCCGAAGTACAGTTTAATAATGTCTACTACCTGACATACACCCTGATAATATGTAATACCTAACGTACAGCCTAATAATGTCTACTACCTGACATACACCCTGATAATATGTAATACCTAACGTACAGCATAATAGTGTATAATACCTGACATACACCCTGATAATATGTAATACCTGACGCACAGTTTAATAATGTCTAATACCTGACATACACCCCGATAATATGTAATACCTAACGTACAGCCTAATAATATGTAATACCTGATGTACAGCTTAATAATATGTAATACCTGACATACAGCTTAATAATGTCTAATACCTTACATACACCCTGATAATATGTAATACCCGAAGTACAGTTTAATAATGTCTAATACCTGACATACACCCTGATAATATGTAATACCTGACGTACAGCTTAATAATGTCTAATACCTGACATGCACACTGATAATATGTAATACCTGACGTACAGTTTAATAATGTCTAATACATGACATACACCCTGATAATATGTAATACCTAACGTACAGCCTAATAATATGTAATACCTGACGTACAGCTTAATAATGTCTAATACCTGACATACACCCTGATAATATGTAATACCTGATGTACAGCCTAATAATGTCTAATACCTGAAATACACCCTGATAAAATGTAATACCTGACATACAGTTTAATAATGTCTAATACCTGATATGCACCCTGATAATATGTAACACCTGATATACAGCTTAATAATATCTAATACCTGACATACACCCTGGTAAAATGTAATACCTGATGTATAGCCTAATAATGTCCAATACCTGACATATACCCTGATAATATGTAATACCTGACATACACCCTGATAATATGTAATACCCGTACAGTTTAATAATGTCTAATACCTGACATACACCCTGATAATATGTAATACCTGACATAAAGCTTAATAATGTCTAATACCTGACATACACCCTGATAATATGTAATACCTGATGTACAGCTTAATAATGTCTAATACCTGACATACACCCTGATAATATGTAATACTTGCCGCACAGTGTAATAATGGCTAATACCTGACATACACCCTGATAATATGTAATACCTGATGTACAGTTTAATAATGTCTAATACCTGACATACATCCTGATAATATGTAATACCTGATGTACACCCTAATAATGTCTACTACCTGACATACACCCTGATAATATGTAATACCTGATGTACACCCTAATAATGTCTACTACCTGACATACACCCTGATAATATGTAATACCTGCTGTACAGCTTAATAATGTCTAATACCTGACATACACCCTGATAAAATGTAATATTAGACGTACAAATTAATAATGTCTAATACCTGACATGCACACTGATAATATGTAATACCTAACGTACAGTTTAATAATGTCTAATACATGACATACACCCTGATAATATGTAATACCTAATGTAAAGCCTAATAATATGTAATACCTGACATACAGCTTAATAATGTCTAATACCTGACATACACCCTGATAATATGTAATACCCGAAGTACAGTTTAATAATGTCTAATACCTGACATACACACTGATAATATGTAATACCTGACGTACAGCTTAATAATGTCTAATACCTGACATACACCCTGATAATATGTAATACCTGACATACAGCCTATAAATGTCTAATACCTGACATACACCCTGATAATATATAATACCTGACATACAGTTTAATAATCTCTAATACCTAACATGCACCCTGATAATATGTAACACCTGATGTACAGCCTAATAATGTCTAATACCTGACATACACCCTGATAATATGTAATACCTGACATGCAGCTTAATAATGTCTAATGCCTGACATCCACCCTGCTAATATGTAATGCCCGAAGTACAGTTTAATAATGTCTACTACCTGACATACACCCTGATAATATGTAATACCTAATGTACAGCTTAATAATGTCTAATACCTGACATACACCCTGATAATATGTAATACCTGACATACAGCTTAATAATGTCTAATACCTGACATACACCCTGATAATATGTAATACCTGACGTACAGCTTAATAATGTCTAAAACCTGACATACACCCTGATAATATGTAATACCTGGTGCACAGTTTAATAATGTCTAATACCTGACATACAACACTATAATATGTAATACCTAAAATACAGCCTAATAATATGTAATATCTGACGTACAGCTTAATAATATGTAATACCTGACACAGTTTAATAATGTCTAATATATGACATACACCCTGATAATATGTAATACCTAACGTACAGCCTAATAATATCTAATACCTGACGTAGAGCTTAATAATGTGTAATACCTGACATACACCCTGATAATATGTAAAACCTGACGAACAGCCTAATAATGTCTAATACCTGAGATACACCCTGATAATATGTAATACCTGACATACAGTTTAATAATGTCTAATACCTGATATGCACTCTGATAATATGTAACACCTGATGTACAGCTTAATAATATCTAATAACTGACATACACCCTGGTAAAATGTAATACCTGATGTACAGCCTAATAATGTCTAATACCTGACATATATCCTGATAATATGTAATACCTGACATACACCCTGATAATATGTAATACCCGAAGTACAGTTTAATAATGTCTAATACCTGACATACACCCTGATAATATGTAATACCTGACGTACAGCTTAATAATGTCTAATACCTGACATACACCTTGATAATATGTAATACCTGACACACAGTTTAATAATGTCTAATACCTGACATACACCCCGATAATATGTAATACCTAACGTACAGTCTAATAATATGTAATACCTGACGTACAGCTTAATAACGTCTAATACCTGACATACACCCTGATAAAATGTAACACTTGACGTACAGCCTAATAATGTCTAATACCTGACATACACCCTGATAATATGTAATACCTGACATACAGCTTAATAACATCTAATACCTGGCATACACCCAGATAATATGTAATACCCGAAGTACAGTTTAATAATGTCTAATACCTGACATACACACTGATAATATGTAATACCTTATGTACAGCTTAATAATGTCTAATACCTGACATACACCCTGATAAAATGTAATATTAGATGTACAAATTAATAATGTCTAATACCTGACATGCACACTGATAATATGTAATACCTAACGTACAGTTTAATAATGTCTAATACATGACATACATCCTGAGAATATTTAATACCTAACGTACAGCCTAATAATATGTAATACCTGGCGTACAGTTTAATAATATGTAATACCTGACATACAGTTTAATAATGTCTAATACATGACATACACCCTGATAATATGTAATACCTAACGTACAGCCTAATAATGTCTAATACCTGACATACACCCTGCTAATATAAAATACCCGAAGTACAGTTTAATAATGTCTACTACCTGACATACACCCTGATAATATGTAATACCTAATGTACAGCTTAATAAAGTCTAATACCTGACATACACCCTGATAATATGTAGTACCTGACATACAGCTTAATAATGTCTAATACCTGACATACACCCTGATAACATGTAATACCGAACGTACAGCTTAATAATGTCTAATACCTGACATACACCCTGATAATATGTAATACCAGACGCACTGTTTAATAATGTCTAATACCTGACATACATCCCGATAATATGTAATACCTAACGTACAGCCTAATAATATGTAATACCTGACGTACAGCTTAATAATATGTAATACCTGACATACAGTTTAATAATGTCTAATACATGACATACACCCTGATAATATGTAATACCTAACGTACAGCCTAATAATATCTAATACCTGACGTACAGCTTAATAATGTCTAATACCTGACATAAACCCTGATAATATGTAATACTTGACGAACAGCCTAATAATGTCTAATACCTGAAATTCACCCTGATAATATGTAATACCTGACATACAGTTTAATAATGTCTAATACCTGATATGCACCCTGATAATATGTAACACCTGATGTACAGCTTAATAATATCTAATACCTGACATAAACCCTGGTAATATGTAATACCTGATGTACAGCCTAATAATGTCTAATACCTGACATATACCCTGATAATATGTAATACCTGACATACACCCTGATAATATGTAATACCCGAAGTACAGTTTAATAATGTCTACTACCTGACATACACCCTGATAATATGTAATACCTGACGTACAGCTTAATAATGTCTAATACCTGACATACACCTTGATAATATGTAATACCTGACACACAGTTTAATAATGTCTAATACCTGACATACAGCCCGATAATATGTAATACCTAACGTACAGTCTAATAATATGTAATACCTGACGTACAGCTTAATAACGTCTAATACCTGACATACACCCTGATAAAATGTAACACTTGACGTACAGCCTAATAATGTCTAATACCTGACATACACCCTGATAATATGTAATACCTGACATACAGCTTAATAACATCTAATACCTGGCATACACCCAGATAATATGCAATACCCGAAGTACAGTTTAATAATGTCTAATACCTGACATACACACTGATAATATGTAATACCTTATGTACAGCTTAATAATGTCTAATACCTGACATACACCCTGATAAAATGTAATATTAGATGTACAAATTAATAATGTCTAATACCTGACATGCACACTGATATGTAATACCTAACGTACAGTTTAATAATGTCTAATACATGACATACATCCTGAGAATATGTAATACCTAACGTACAGCCTAATAATATGTAATACCTGTCGTACAGTTTAATAATATGTAATACCTGACATACAGTTTAATAATGTCTAATACATGACATACACCCTGATAATATGTAATACCTAACGTACAGCCTAATAATATCTAATACCTGACGTACAGCTTAATAATGTCTAATACCTGACATACACCCTGATAATATGTAATACCTGACATGCAGCTTCATAATGTCTAATACCTGCCATACACCCAGATAATATGTAATACCCGAAGTACAGTTTAATAATGTCTAATACCTGACATACACACTGATAATATGTAATACCTTATGTACAGCTTAATAATGTCTAATACCTGACATGCACACTGATAATATGTAATACCTAACGTACAGTTTAATAATGTCTAATATATGACATACACCCTGATAATATGTAATACCCAACGTAAAGCCTAATAATATGTCATACCTGACATACAGCTTAATAATGTCTTAATACCTGACATACACCCTGTTAATATGTAATACCAGAAGTACAGTTTAATAATGTCTAATACGTGACATACACACTGATAATATGTAATACCTGACGTACAGCTTAATAATGTCTAATACCTGACATATACCCTGATAATATGTTGCACCTGACATACAGCCTAATAATGTCTAATACCTGACATACACCCTGATAATATGTAATACCTGACGCACAGTTTAATAATGTCTAATACCTGACATGCACCTCACTAATATGTAATACCTAACGTACAGCCTAATAATATGTAATACCTGATGTACAGCTTAATAATATGTAATACCTGACATACAGCTTAAGAATGTCTATTACCTGACATACACCCTGATAATATGTAATACCTGACATACAGCTTAATAGTGTCTAATACCTGACATACACCCTGATATTATGTAATACCCGAAGTACAGTTTAATAGTGTCTACTACCAGACATACACCCTGATAATATGTAATACCTGACATACAGCTTAATAGTGTCTAATACCTGACATACACCCTGATAATATGTAATACCTAACGTACAGCTTAAGAATGTCTAATACCTGACATGCACACTGATAATATGTAATACCTGACATACAGCTTAATAGTGTCTAATACCTGACATACACCCTGATATTATGTAATACCCGAAGTACAGTTTAATAGTGTCTACTACCAGACATACACCCTGATAATATGTAATACCTAACGTACAGCTTAATAATGTCTAATACCTGACATACACCCTGATAATATGTAATAACTGACATACAGCTTAATAGTGTCTAATACCTGACATACACCCTGATATTATGTAATACCCGAAGTACAGTTTAATAGTGTCTACTACCAGACATACACCCTGATAATATGTAATACCTAACGTACAGCTTAATAATGTCTAATACCTGACATACACCCTGATAATATGTAATACCTAACGTACAGCTTAATAATGTCTAATACCTGACATACACCCTGATAATATATAATACCTGATGCACAGTTTAATAATGTCTAATACCTGACATGCACCTCGCTAATATGTAATACCTAACGTACAGCCTAATAATATGTAATACCTGACGTACAGCTTAATAATATGTAATACCTGACATACAGCTTAAGAATGTCTAATACCTTACATACACCCTGATAATATGTAATACCAGAAGTACAGTTTAATAATGTCTAATACCTGACATACACCCTGATAATATGTAATACCTGACGTACAGCTTAATAATGTGTAATACCTGACATGCACACTGATAATATGTAATACCTGACGTACAGTTTAATAATGTCTAATACATGACATACGCCCTGATAATATGTAATACCTAACATACAGCCTAATAATATCTAATACCTGATGTACAGCTTAATAATGTCTAATACCTGACATACACCCTGATAATATGTAATACTTGGAGAACAGCCTAATAATGTCTAATACCTGAAATACACCCTGATAATATGTAATACCTGACATACAGTTTAATAATGTCTAATACCTGATATGCACCCTGATAATATGTAAAACCTGATGTACAGCTTAATAATGTCTAATACCTGGCATACACCCTGGTAATATGTAATACCTGATGTACAGCCTAATAATGTCTAATACCTGACATATACCCTGATAATATGTAATACCTGACATACACCCTGATAATATGTAATACCCGAAGTACAGTTTAATAATGTCTAATACCTGGCATATACCCTGATAATATGTAATACCTGACATACAGCTTAATAATGTCTAATACCTGACATACACCCTGATAATATGTAATACCTGATGTACAGCTTAATAATGTCTAATACCTGACATACACCCTGATAATATGTAATACTTGCCGCACAGTGTAATAATGGCTAATACCTGACATACACCCTGATAATATGTAATACCTGATGTACAGTTTAATAATGTCTAATACCTGACATACATCCTGATAATATGTAATACCTGATGTACAGTTTAATAATGTCTAATACCTGACATACACCCTGATAATATGTAAAACCTGATGTACAGTTTTATAATGTTTAGTACCTGACGTACAGCCTAATAATGTCTAATCCCTAATATATTGCCTAATAATATGTAATATCTGATGTGCAGTTTAATAATGTACAACCTAATAATGTCTAATACTAGACATAGAGCCTAATGTCTAATACTGGACATACAGACTAATAATGTATAATACTTGACATACAGCTTAATAATGTCTAATACCTGATGTACAGCTTAACAATATGTAACACCTGACATACAGCTTAATAATATTTAATACTTGATGTACAACCTAATAATGTTTAATACCTGACATACAGCTTAGCAATATGTAACACCTGAAATGCAGCGGAATAATATGTAATACCTGATGTACAACCTAATAATGTCTAATACCTACTGTATAGCCTAATAGTATCTAATACATGATATACAGCCTAATAATGTCTAATACTTGACATACAGCTTGATAATGTCTAATGCCTGATGTACAGCCTAATGTGTAAGAATGACAGTGTGCTTTCAGGCAAAACCATCAGTAAACATGGAAGAGTACATAATAAAAACAAGTGACAGACATATATCTAGTATGTCACTTTACATTATAAAAAAGTAAAAATCCTTCTACAGCTTTTAACATTTGAAGGATTTATATCCAACATTATCTTTGATTTATAAATGCCATTTTTGGATACAAGTATGCTTTTTTTTCCCTTTTAATGAGGTAGTTTGTTGCTCGCAATATGTTGTACCTGTTGTGGTAATCAACTGGAGTTGTGAATTCTGTAAATAATGTTCTTGTAAACGTTCTTTCTAAGTTTTGTTGTTACAGGGCCAGGACCACAAGTTCAGTTTTATTTTGGTGATTTTTTCCTCAGAACCTTTTAGAAACTCAAAGCAAAATCTATTGATACAGACAATGTAATGCATAAAATATATTGTAAAAGTTAAATATTATTTGAGACAAATAGTTCTCTATACATTAGAAGCAAGCATATATACCCATCAAAATACAACACTTAAAAAACTAATGAAAATGTCAACAATTCTAATCACTTATGTGATGTAATAAATTTAGACAAAAGCCTAAAAACTGTGATGATGAAATAACACGCACAGCTCACAGAGATAACAGTGCTTGGCAAAGCAGA